>NW_028227321.1:570132-672509 GCF_978045245.1 Mus caroli | reverse complement strand
AGAAAATTACAAACTCACACTGAAGGACCCCAAATATGGCTAGAAAACCTGAAAAATGTGGAAAATGAGAAAATCACACTCCAGGACCCAGAAAATGCCAAGAAACCCTGAAAAACGTGAAAATTAAAAATTCACACTGTTGGACACAGAATATGGCGAGAAATACTGAAAAACGTGGAAAATTTAAAATTCACACTGAAGGTCCTGGAATATGTCAAGAAAAGCTGAAAAAGGTGGAAATGAGAAAAATCACACTGTAGGACCCATAATATGACGGAAAAACATGAAAAACGAGGAAAATTAAAAATTAACACTAAAGTGCCTGGCATATGGCGAGAAAACCTAAAAAACGAGGAAAACTCAAAACTCACGCTGTAGGACACAGAATATGTCGAGAAACCCTGAAAAATTAGAAAATTAAAAACTCACACTGAAGAAACCCAAATATGGCGAGAGAACATGAAAAATGTAGAAAATTAAAAATTCCCACTAAAGGACCCAGAACATCGCAATAAAACCTGAAAAATGAGGAAAAATCAAAACTCACTATGTAGGACCCAGAATATGGCAAGAAAACCTGAAAAAGGAGGAAAACTCAAAACTCACACTGTAGAACCCAGAATATGGCCAGAAAACCTGAAAAAGGTGGAAAATGAGAATAATCACACTCTAGGACCGAGATTTGGAAAAAAAAAAATTGACAAACGTTGAAAATGAGAAAATCACACTGTAGGACCCAGAATATGCTGAGAAACCCTGAAAAACGTGGAAAATTAAAAATACACGCTGTAGGACCCAGAATATGGAGAGAAACCCTGAAAAATTAGAAAAGTAAAAAAATCATACTGAAGGACCCCAAACATGGCGAGAAAACCTGAAATAGGTGGAAAATGAGAAAATCACACTGTCGGACCCAGAATTACACAAAAACTTGAAAAACGTGGAAAATGAGAAAATCACACGGCAGGACCCAGAATATGCAGAGAAACCCTGAAAAACGTGAAAATTAAAAAATTCACACTGTCAGACACAGAATATGGCGAGAAATACTGAAAAACGTGGAAAATTAAAAATTCACACTGAAGAAACTGCAATATGGCAAAAAAAAACATGGAAAACGTGTAAATGAGAAAATTACTCTGTAGGACACAGAATATGACCCAAAAACCTGAAAAACGTGCAATATTAAAATTCACAATTAAGGACCCAGAGTATTCCAGAAAACCTGAAAAACGTGGAAAATTAAAAATTCACAGTGAAGGAACTGGAATATGGTGAGAAAAACTGAAAAATTAGAAAATAAAAAACTCACACTGAAGGACCCCAAATATGGCGAGAAAACATGAAAAAAGTAGAAAATTAAAAATTCACACTGAAGGACACAGAATATGGCAATAAAACCTGAAAAAACGAGGAAAATTAAAAACTCACACTGAAGGACCCAGAATATGGTGAGAAAACATAAAAAAAAGTAGAAAATTAAAAATTCACACTGAAGGACCCCGAATAGGGTGAGAAAACCTGAAATGTGGAAAATGAGAAAATCGCACTGTATGCTGACAAACCCTGAAAAACGTGAAAATTAAAAATTCAGACTGTATTACCCAGAATATGGTATGAAATACTGAAAAACCTGAGAAATTATAAATTCACAATGAAGGTCCTGGAATATGGCAAGAAAACCTGAAAAACCTGGAAGTGAGAAAATTACACAGTAGAACCAGAATATGACGAAGAAACCTGAAAAACGTGGAAAATTAAAAATTCACACTGAATGACCCGGATATAGAGAGCAAAACTGAAAAACGAGGAAAAATAAAATCGCACACTGAAGGACCCAGAATATGACGAGAAAACCTGAAAAACCTGGAAAATTAAATATTCACACTGTAGGACCCAGAATATGGCGAGAAACACTGAAAAATATTGAAAATTAAAAATTCACACTATAGGACCAGAATATGGCAAGAAACCTTGAAAAACGTGGAAAATTAAAAATTCACACTGTATTACCCAGAATATGGCTAGAAATACTGAAAAACGTGGAAAATTAAAAATTCACACTGAAGGACCTGGAATATGGTAGGAAAATCTGAAAAACGTGGAAATGAGAAAATCACACTGTAGGACCAAGGATATGACAAAAAAAAAAAACCTGAAAAACGTGGAAAATTAAAAATTCACAATGAAGGACTCCGACTATGGCAAGAAAACCTGAAAAAGGTTGAAAATGAGAATAATCACACTTTAGGACCCAAATGCTAAAAAAAAACTTTAAAATCTTCGTAAATGAGAAAATCACACTCTAGGACCCAGAATATGCCGAGAAACCCTGAAAAAAGTAGAAAATTACAAACTCAAACTGAATAACCCCAAATATGGCGAGAAAACCTGAAAAAGAAGGAAAATGAGAAAATCACACTGTAGGACCCAGAATTATGAAAAAACTTGAAAAACCTGGAAAAGTAAAAATTAACACTGAAGAACCCGGAATATGGTGATGAAACCTAAAATCGAGGAAAATTTAAAACTCAAACTGTAGACCAGGAAATATGGCCAGAAACACTGAAAAATGGAGAAAATGAAAAATTCACACTGTAGGACCCAGAATATGGCTAGAAACCCTGAAATAAGTAGAAAAATAAAAACTCTCACTGAAGGACCTGGAATATGTCGAGAAACCCTGAAAAAGGTGGAAAATGAGAAAATTACATGGTAAGACCCAGAAATGTGAAAAAACTCGGAAAAAGTGGAAAATGTGAAAATCACACTGTAGTACCCAGAATGTGCCTAGAAACACTGAAAAACATGAAAAATTAAAAATATACGCATTAGGACCCAGAATATGTTGAGAAACCGTGAAAAATTAGAAAATTAAAAACCCACACTGAAGGATCCCGAATATGATGAAAAAAACCTGAAAAACGTGGAAATGAGAAAATCACACTGTAGGACCGAGAATATGACGAAAAAACTTGAAAAACGTGGAAAATTAAAAATTCACACTGAAGGACCCGTATATGGCGAGAAAACCTGAAAAAAGTAGAAAATTAAAAATTCACACTGAAGGACCCCGAATATGGGGAGAAAACCTGAAAAAGGTGGAAAATGAGAATAATCACACTGTAGGATCAAGAATTGAGAAAAAACATGAAAAAAGTCAAAAATGAGAAAATTACACTGTAGGATCAAGAATATGCCGAGAAACACTGAAAAACTTGGAAAATTATTAATACACGCTGTAGGACCCAGAATATGGCGAGAAACCCTGAAAAAGTACAAAATTAAAAACTCACACTGAAGGACCCCAAATATTGCGATTAAACCTGAAAAAAGTGGAAAATGAGAAAATCACACTGTATTACCCAGAATATGGCAAGAAATACTGAAAAACCTGGAAAATTAAAAATTCACACTGAAGGACGTGGAATATGGCTAGAAAACCTGAAAAACATGGAAATGAGAAAATCACACTGTAAGACCCAGAATATAACGAAAAAACCTGAAAGAAGTAGAAAATTAAAAATTCACACTGAAGGACCCAGAATATGTAGAGATAACCTGAAAAACGAGGAAAATTAAAAATTCACACTGAAGGACCCAGAATATGTCGAGAAAACCTGAAAAACGAGGAAAATTAAAACCTCACACTGAAGGATCCCGAATATGGCGAGAAAACCTGAAAAAGTTTAAAAATGATAATAATCACACTGTAGGACCCAGAATTGCGAAAAAATTTGTAAAAAGTCCCAAATGAGAAAATCACACTGTAGGACCCAGAATATGGCGAGAAACCCTGAAAAAAGTAGAAAATTAAAAACTCCCACTGAAGGACGCCGAATATGGAGAGAAAACCTGAAAAAGGTGGAAAATGAGATAATCACAGTGTAGAACCAAGAATATGCCACGAAACCCTGAAAAACGTGGAAAATTAAAAATATACACAATAGGACCCAGAATATGGCAAGAAAACCTGAAAAAATTAGAAAATTAAAAACTCACACTGAAGGACCCAAAATATGGCGAGGAACCCTGAAAGGTGGAAAATGAGAAATCACAGTGATTAACGAAAAAACTTGAAAAACGTCGAAAATGAGAAAATCACAGTGGAGGACCCAGAATATGCCTAGAAACACTGAATACATGAAAATTAAAAATTCACACTGTATTTCCCAGAATATGGCAAGAAATACTAAAAAACGTGGAAAAGTAAAAATTCACACTGAAGGACCTGGAATATGGCAAGAAAACCAGAAAAACAAGGAACATTAAAAATTCAAACTGAAGGACCCAGAATATGGCGAAAAACCATGAAAAATGTAGAAAATTAAAAGCTCACACTGAAGGACCCCAAATATGGCGAAAAAAACCTGAAAAAGGTGGAAAATGAGAAAACCACACTGTAGGTCCTAGAATTACGAAAAAACTTGAAAAACTAGGAAATTAGAAACTCACACTGAAGGACCCCGAATATGGCGAGAAAACCTGAAAAAAGGTGGAAAATGAGAAAATCACACTGTAGGACCCAGAATTGCGAAAAAACTTGAAAACCGTCGAAAATAAAAAAAAAAATCACACTGTAGGACCCAGAATATGCGGAGAAACCCTTGAAAAACGTGGAAAAATAAAATACACGCTGTAGGAACCAGAATATATTGAGAAACCCTGAAAAAGTAGAAAATCAAAAACTCACACTGAAGGACCCCAAATACGGGGAGAAATCCTGAAAAACGTGGAAATGAGAAAATCACACTCTAGGACCAAGAATATGACGAAAAAATCTGAAAAACCAGGAAAATTAAAAATTCACACTGAAGGACCGGGAATATGGCAAGAAAACCTGAAAAACGAGGAAAATTAAAAACACAAACTGAAGGACCCGGAATATGGCGAGAAAACATGAAAAACATGGAAAATTAAATATTCACACTGAAGGACCCAGAATATGCTGAGAAAACCTGAAAAAGTTGGATAATGAGCATTTCACAGTGTAGGACACAGAACATGACGAAAAAAAAAACTTAAAAACGTTTAAAATTAAAAATTCACACTGTAGGACCAGAATATGGCGAGAAACCCAGAGAAACGTGAAATTTTTAAAAATCACACTGTAGGACACATAATATGGCGATTAACCCTGTAAAAAGTAGAATATTAAAAACTAACACTGAAGTACCCCGAAAATGGCAAGAAAACCTGAAAAAGGTGGAAAATGAGAAAATCACACTGTAGGATCCAGAATTGCGAAACAAAAAACTTGAAAAATGTCAAAAATGAGAAAATCACACTGTAGGACCCAGAATAGGCCGAGTAACCCTGAAAAACGTGGAAAATTAAAAATACACGCTGTAGGACCCAGAATATGGCAAGAAACCCTGAAAGAATTAGAAAATTAAAAACTCACACTGAAGGACCCGGAATATGGCGAGAAAACCTGAAAAAGGTGGAAAATGAGAAAATCACACTGTAGGACCCAGAATTACGAAAAAACTTTAAAAACGTGGAAAATGAGAAAATCACTCTTCAGGACCCAAAATATGCCAAGAAACCGTGAAAAACGTGAAAATTAAAAATTCACACTGTCAGACCCACATTATGGCGAGAAACCTTGAAAAAAATTGGACAATAAAAATTCACACTGTATTACCCAGAATACGGCCAGCAACCCTGAAAAAAGTAGATAACTATAAACTCACACTGATGGACGAGGATATGGCTAGAAAACATGAAAAAGGTGGAAAATGAGAAAATCACACTGCAGGACCCAGAATATGCTGAGAAAACCTGAAAATCGTGGAAAATTAAAAATTCACACTGAAGGACCCGGAATTTGGCGAGAAAACCTGAAAAACGAGGAAAATTAAAAATTCACACTGTATTACCCAAAATATGGGGAGAAATACTGAAAAACGTGGAAAATTAAAAATTCACACTGCAGGACCTGGAATATGGCAAGAAATCCTGAAAAACTTGGAAACGAGAATATCACACTGTAGGACCCAGAATATGATGAAAAAACCTGGAAAACGTGGAAAATTAAAAATTCACACTGAAGGAATCAGAATATGGCGAGAAAACCTGAAAAAACGAGGAAAATTAAAAACTCACACTGTAGGACCTAGATTATGGCGAGATAACCTGAAAAAGGTGGAAAATGAGAAAATCACATGTAGGACCCAGAATTGTGAGAAAACCTGAAAAAGGTTGAAAACGAGAAAATAACACTGCAGGAGCCAGAATATGCTGAGAAAACCTGAAAAACATTGAAAATTAAATATTCACACTATAGGACCCTGAATATGGCGAGAAACACTGAAAAAGGAAAAAAACGAGAAAATCACACTGTAATAATCAGAATATGACGAAATAACTTAAAAACGTGGAAAATTTAAAATTCACACTGTAGTACCCAGAATATGGCAAGAAAACCTTAAAAACTAGAAATTAAAAAACTCACACTGAAGGACCCCAAATATGGCGAGAAAACCTGAAAAACATGGAAATGAAAAAAAATCACACTGTAGAACCAGATTATGACGAAGAAACCTGAAAAATGTGGAAAAATAAAAATTCACACTCAAGGACCCGGATATAGCGAGCAAAACTGAAAAATGAGGAAAATTAAAATCTCACACTGAAGGACCCAGAATATGGCAAGAAAACCTGTAAAACCTAGAAAATTAAATATTCACACTGGAGGACACAGAATATTTTGAGAAACTGTAAAATCTTGAAAATTAAAAATTCACTCTAAAGGACCAGAATATGGCAAGAAACCTTGAAAAACGTGGAAAATTAAAAATTCACACTGAAGAACCTGGAATATGGCAAGAAAATAAGAAAAACGTGGAAATGAGAAAATCACACTGTATGACCTTGAATATGGCGAGAAAACCTGAAAAACGAGGAAAATTAGAAACTCACACTGAAGGACCCAGAATATGGCGAGCAAACCTGAAAAACATGGAAAATTAAATATTCACAAAGTAGAACCCAGGATAGGGAGAGAAACACTGAAAAAAGTGGAAAATTAAAAATTCACACTCTAGGAACAGAATATGGCAAGAAAACTTGAAAAACGTGGAAAATCGAAAATTCACACTGTAGGACTCAGAATATGCCGAGAAGACCTGAAAAAGTTGGAAAATGAGAAAATCACACTGAAGGACCCAGAATATGACGAAAAAAACTTAAAAAGGTTTAAAATTAAAAATTCATACTGTAGGACACAGAACATGGCAAGAAAACCTGAAAAACGTGAAAAATTTAAAATTCACACTGTAGGATGCAGAGTATGGCGAGAAACACTGAAAAAAGTAAAAAATTTAAATCTCACACTGAAGGACCCTGAATATGTCGAGAAAACCTGAAAAAGGTGGAAAATGAGAAAATCACACTATAGGACCCAGAATTGCGAAAAAAAATTGAAAAACGTCGAAAATGAGAAAATCACACTGTAGGACCCAGAATATGCCGAGAAACCCTGAAAAATGTGCAAAATTAAACATACACGCTGTAGGACCCAGAATATGGCAACAAACCATGAAAAAACTAAAAAACTAAAAACTCACACTGAAGGACCACGAATATGGTGAGAAAACATGAAAAAGGTGGTTAATGACAAAATCAACTGTAGGACCCAGAATATGATGAAAAAAACTTAAAAACGATTAAAATTAAAAATTCACACTGTAGGACCCCAAATATGGTGAGAAAATCTGAAAATGTTTAAAAATGAGAAAAATACACTGTAGGACCCAGAATATGCTGAGAAACCCAGAAAAACGAGGAAAAATAAAAATATGCTTTGAAGGAGCCAGATTATGACAGGAAACCCTGAAAAAAGTAGAAAATTAAAAACTTACACGGAAGGACCCTGAATATGGCAAGAATACCTGAAAAAGGTGGAAATAGAGAATAATCACACTGTAGGACACAGAATTGCGAAAAAACATGAAAAACGTAGAAAATGAGAAAATCACACTGTAGGACCCAGAATTACGAAAAAATTTATAAAACGTGGAAAATGAGAAAATCACACTGCAGGACCTAGAATATGCTGAGTAACCCTGAAAAACATGAAAATTAAAAATTCAGACTGTCGGACACAGAATATGGCGAGAAACCATGAAAAAAGTGGAAAATTAAAAATTCACACTGTATTACCCAGAATATGGCGAGAAATACTGAAAAACATGGAAAATTAAAAATTCACCCTGAAGGACCTGGAATATGGCAAGAAAACCTGAAAAACGAGAAAATGAGAAAAATCACACTGTAGTACCCAGAATATGACGAAAAAACCTGAAAAACGTGTAAAATTAAAAACTCACACTGAATGACCCAGAATATGGCAAGAAAACCTGAAAAAAGTAAAAAACTAAAAATTCACACTGAAAGACCCCGAATATGGCGAGAAAACCTGAAAAAGGTGGAAAATGAGAATAAATGACTGTAGGACCCAGAATTGCGAAAAAACTTGAAAAACTTCGAAAATGAGAAAATCACACTTTAGGACCCAGAATATGCCGAGAAACCCTGAAAAACGTGGAAAATTGAAAATACGCGCTGTTGGACCCAGAATATGGTGAGAAACCGGAAAAACGTGGTAAATTAAAAATACACTCTGTTGGACCCAGAATATGGCAAGAAACCCTGCAAAAGGTGAAAAATGAGAAAATCACACTGTAAGACCCAGAATTACGAAAAAACCTGAAAAACTTGGAAAATGAGAAAATCACACTGCAGGAAACAGAATATGCTGAGAAACCCTGAAAAACGTGGAAAATTAAAAATTCACACTGAAGGACCCGGAATATAACGAGAAAACCTGAAAAAGGTGGAAAATGAGAAAATCACATGTAGAACCCAGAATAGCGAAAAAACTTGAAAAAGGTGAAAAATGAGAAAATCACACTGCAGGACCCAGAATATGCTGACAAACCCTGATAATCATGGAAAATTAAATGTTCACACTGTAGGACCCAGAATATGCCTAGAAACCCTTGAAAAACTTGGAAAAATAAAATACACGCTGTAGGAACCAGAATATATTGAGAAACCCTGAAAAAGTAGGAAATCAAAAACTCACACTGAAGGACCCCGAATATGGGGAGAAATCCTAAAAAACGTGGAAATGAGAAAATCACACTCTAGGACCCAGAATATGACGAAAAAACCTGAAAAACATGGAAAATTAAAAATTCACACTGAAGGTCCGGGAATATGGTGAGAAAACCTGAAAAACGAGGAAAATTAAAAACACAAACTGAAGGACCCAGAATATGGCGAGAAAACATGAAAAACATGGAAAATTAAATATTCACACTGTAGGACCCAGAATATGGCGAGAAACACTGAAAAAGGAGGAAAATGAGAAAATCACACTATAGGACCAGAATATGGCAAGAAACCTTGAAAAACGTGGAAAATTAAAAATTCACAATGTAGGACCCAGAATATGCTGAGAAAATCTGAAAAAGTTGGATAATGAGAATATCAAACTGTAGGACCCAGAACATGACGAAAAAAACTTAAAAACGTTTAAAATTAAAAAATCAAACTGTAGGACCTGAATATGGCGAGAAACCCTGAGAATCGTGGAAAATTTAAAAATCACACTGTAGGACGCAGAATATGGCGATTAACCCTGTAAAAAGTGGAATATTAAAAACTCACACTGAAGTACCCCGAAATTGGCAAGAAAACCTGAAAAAGGTGGAAAATGAAAAAAATCACACTGTAGGACCCAAAATATGCTGAGTAACCCTGAAAAACTTGGAAAATTAAAAATACACGCTGTAGGACCCAGAATATGGCAAAAAACCCTGAAAGAATTAGAAAATTAAAAACTCACACTGAAGGAACCGGAATATGGCAAGAAAACCTGAAAAAGTGGAAAGTCTCTCTCTGTCTCTCTCTCTATGTCTCTCTCTGTCTCTCTCTTTCTCTATCTCTGTCTCTCTCTATTTTTCTCTGTCTCTATCTGTCTCTCTCTCTGTCTCTCTCTGTCTCTCTCTCTCTCTCTGTCTCTCTCTTTCCCTCTCTCTGTCTCTCTCTGTCTCTATCTCTGTCTCTCTCTGTCTCTCTCTGTCACTCTGTCTCTCTCTGTCTCTCTCTGTCCCTCTCTGTCTCTCTCTGTGTCTTTCTTTGTCTCTCTCTGTCTCTCCCTGTCTCTCTCTGTCTCTCTCTTTATGTCTCTCTCTGTCTCTCTCTTTCTCTCTCTCTGTATCTCTCTGTCTCTCTTTGTCTCTCTCTGTGTCTTTCTTTGTCTCTCTCTGTCACTCTTTGTCTCTCTCTGTAACTCTCTCTGTCTCTCTCTGTCTCTCTCTTTCTCTATCTCTGTCTCTCTCTGTTTCTCTCTGTCTCTATCTCTCTGTGTGTCTCTTTCTTTCCTTCTCTCTGTCTCTATCTCTTTCTCTCTATGTCTCTCTCTGTCACTCTGTCTCTCTCTGTCTCTCTCTGTCTCTCTCTGTCTATCTGTCTCTCTCTGTCTCTCTCTGTCTCTCTCTCTGTCTCTCTCTGTCTTTCTCTGTGTCTTTCTTTGTCTCTCTCTGTCTCTCTGTCTCTCTCTGTCTCTCTCTGTCTCTCTCTATCTCTCTCTCTGTCTCTCTCTGTCTCTCTCTGTCTCTCTCAATGTATCTCTCTATCTATGTCTCTCTCTGTGTCTTTCTTTGTCTCTCTCTGTCTCTCTGTGTGTCTCTCTCTGTCTCTCTCTCTATCTCTGTCTCTCTCTGTCTTTCTCACTCTGTCTCTGTCTCTCTCTGACTCTCTCTGTCTCTCTCTTTCTCTCTGTCTCTCTCTGTCTCTATCTCTGTCTCTCTGTCCTTCTGACTCTTTCTGTCTCTCTCTGTCTCTCTCTCTGTCTCTCTCTGTCTCTCTCCTTCTCTCTCTCTGTCTCTCTCTTTCCCTCTCTCTGTCTCTCTCTGTCTCTATCTCTGTCTCTCTCTGTCTCTCTCTGTAACTCTGTCTCTCTCTGTCTCTCTCTGTCTATCTGTCACTCTCTGTCTTTATCTCTGTATCTCTCTGTCTCTGTCTTTCTCTGTGTCTTTCTTTGTCTCGCTCTGTCTCTCTCTGTCTCTCTCTGTCTCTCTCTCTATGTCCCTCTTTGACTCTCTCTTTCTCTATCTCTGTCTCTCTCTGTTTCTCTCTGTCTCTGTCTCTCTCTCTGTCTCTCTCTGTCTCTCTCTGTCTCTCTCTGTCTCTCTCTTTCCCTCTCTCTGTCTCTCTCTGTCTCTATCTCTGTCTCTCTCTGTCTCTCTCTGTCACTCTGTCTCTCTCTGTCTCTCACTGTCTCTCTCTGTCTCTCTCTGTCTATCTGACTCTCTCTGTCTCTCTCTGTCTCTCTCTCTTTCTCTGTCTCTGTCTCTCTCTGTCTCTCTCTGTCACTCTGTCTCTCTCTGTTTCTCTCTGTCTCTATCTGTCTCTCTGTCTCTATCTGTCTCTCTCTGTCTCTCTCTGTCCCTCACTCTGTATCTCTCTGTCTCTATCTCTGTCTCTCTCTGTCTCTCTCTGTCACTCTGTCCCTCTCTGTCTCTCTCTGTCTCTCTCTCTATCTCTCTCTCTCTCTGTCTCTCTCTGTCTAACTCTATCTGTCTCTGTCTCTCTCTGTCTCCATCTGTCACTCTGTCGGTCTCTCTCTGTCTCTCTCTGTCCCTTCTGTCTCTATCTCTGTATCTCTCTGTCTCTCTCTGTCTCTCTGTCTCTCTCTGTGTCTCTGTCTCTCTCTGTCTCTCTCAATGTATCTCTCTGTCTCACTATGTCTCTCTCTGTGTCTTTCTTTGTCTCTCTCTGTCTCTTTCTGTCTCTCTCTGTGTCTCTCTCTGTCTCTCTCTCTCTATCTCTGTCTCTCTCTGTCTTTCTCACTCTGTCTCTGTCTCTCTCTGTCCCTCTCTCTGTCTCTCTCTGTCTCTATCTCTGTCTCTCTCTGACTCTCTCTGTCTCTCTCTTTCTCTCTGTCTCTCTCTCTTTATCTCTCTGTCTCTCTCTGTCTCTCTCTGTCTCTCTCTCTCTGTGTCTCTCTCTGTCTTTCTCTGTCTCTATCTCTGTCTCTCTCTGTCTTTCTCTGGGTCTTCCTTTGTCTCTCTCTGTCTGTCTCTGTCTCACTCTCTGTCTTTCTCTGTCTCTCTCTGTGTCTCTCTCTGTCTTTCTCTGTCTCTATCTCTATCTCTCTCTGTCTCTCTCTATCCTTCTGACTCTTTCTGTCTCTCTCTGTCTCTCTCTCTGTGTCTCTCTGTGTCTCTCTGTCTCTCTCTATGTCTTTCATTGTCTCTCTGTCTCTCTCTGTCTATCTCTCTGTCTCTCTCTGTCTCTCTATGTCTCTCTCTGTCTCTATCTCTGTCTCTCTCTGTCTCTCTATGTCTCTCTTAATGTATCTCTCTGTCTCTCTATGTCTCTCTCTGTGTCTTTCTTTGTCTCTCTCTGTCTCTCTCTCTCTGTGTCTCACTCTGTCTCTCTCTGTCTCTCTCTCTGTCTCTGTCTCTGTCTCTCTCTCTGTCTCTCTCTGTCTCTCTCTCTAAATCTGTCTCTCTCTGTATTTCTCACTCTGTCTCTGTCTCTCTCTGTCCCTCTCTCTGTCTCTCTCTGTCTCTATCTCTGTCTCTCTCTGACTCTCTCATTCTCTCTCTTTCTCTCTGTCTCTCTCTGTCTCTCTTAGTCTCTCTCTCTGTATCTCTCTGTGTCTTTCTTTGTCTCTCTGTGTCTGTCTCTGTGTCTCTCTGTGTCTCTCTCTGTCTCTCTCTGTGTCTCTCTGTGTCTCTCTGTGTCTCTCTGTCTCTCTCTGTGTCTCTCTCTGTCTCTCTCTGTCTATCTCTGTCTCTCTCTGTCTCTCTCAATGTATCTCTCTGTCTCTCTATGTCTCTCTCTGTGTCTTTCTTTGTCTCTCTCAGTCTCTCTCTCTCTCTCTCTGTCTCACTCTGTCTCTCTCTCTGTCTCTCTTTGTCTCTCTCTCTGTATCTCTCTGTCTCTCTCTGTCTCTCTCTCTGTGTCTCTCTCTGTCTTTCTTTTTTTCTATCTATATCGCTCTCTGTCTCTCTCTGTGTCTTTTTTTGTCTCTCTCTGTCTCTCTCTGTCTCTCTCTGTCTCTCTTAGTCTCTCTCTGTGTCTTTCATTGTCTCTCTCTGTCTCTCTCTGTCTTTCGGTGTCTCTCTCTCTGTCTCTCTCTGTCTCACTCTCTGTCTCTCTCTGTCTCTATCTCTGTCTCTCTCTGTCTCTCTCTGTCTGTCTCTGTCTGTCTATGTCTATCTCTGTCTCTCTCTGTGTCTCTCTGTGTCTCTCTCTGTGTCTCTCTGTGTCTCTCTGTCTCTCTCTGTGTCTCTCTCTGTCTCTCTCTGTCTCTATCTCTGTCTCTCTCTGTCTCTCTATGTCTCTCACAATGTATCTCTCTGTCTCTCTATGTCTCTCTCTGTGTCTTTCTTTGTCTCTCTCTGTCTCTCTCTTTCTGTGTCTCACTCTGTCTCTCTCTGTCTCTCTCTCTGTCTCTGTCTCTGTCTCTCTCTGTCTCTCTCTGTCTCTCTCTCTAACTCTGTCTCTCTCTGTATTTCTCACTCTGTCTCTGTCTCTCTCTGTCCCTCTCTCTGTCTCTCTCTGTCTCTATCTCTGTCTCTCTCTGACTCTCTCATTCTCTCTCTTTCTCTCTGTCTCTCTCTGTCTCTCTTTGTCTCTCTCTCTGTATCTCTCTGTGTCTTTCTTTGTCTCTCTGTGTCTCTCTCTGTGTCTCTCTGTGTCTCTCTCTGTCTCTCTCTGTGTCTCTCTGTGTCTCTCTGTGTCTCTCTGTCTCTCTCTGTGTCTCTCTCTGTCTCTCTCTGTCTATCTCTGTCTCTCTCTGTCTCTCTCAATGTATCTCTCTGTCTCTCTATGTCTCTCTCTGTGTCTTTCTTTGTCTCTCTCAGTCTCTCTCTCTCTCTCTGTCTCACTCTGTCTCTCTCTCTGTCTCTCTTTGTCTCTCTCTCTGTATCTCTCTGTCTCTCTCTGTCTCTCTCTGTCTCTCTCTCTGTGTCTCTCTCTGTCTTTCTTTTTCTCTATCTATATCGCTCTCTGTCTCTCTCTGTGTCTTTTTTTGTCTCTCTCTGTCTCTCTCTGTCTCTCTCTGTCTCTCTTAGTCTCTCTCTGTGTCTTTCATTGTCTCTCTCTGTCTCTCTCTGTCTTTCGGTGTCTCTCTCTCTGTCTCTCTCTGTCTCACTCTCTGTCTCTCTCTGTCTCTATCTCTGTCTCTGTCTCTCTCTGTCTGTCTCTGTCTGTCTATGTCTATCTCTGTCTCTCTCTCTGTCTCTCTGTGTCTCTCTCTGTGTCTCTCTGTGTCTCTCTGTCTCTCTCTGTGTCTCTCTCTGTCTCTCTCTGTCTCTATCTCTGTCTCTCTCTGTCTCTCTATGTCTCTCTCAATGTATCTCTCTGTCTCTCTATGTCTCTCTCTGTGTCTTTCTTTGTCTCTCTCTGTCTCTCTCTTTCTGTGTCTCACTCTGTCTCTCTCTGTCTCTCTCTCTGTCTCTTTCTCTGTCTCTCTCTCTGTCTCTCTCTGTCTCTCTCTCTAACTCTGTCTCTCTCTGTATTTCTCACTCTGTCTCTGTCTCTCTCTGTCCCTCTCTCTGTCTCTCTCTGTCTCTATCTCTGTCTCTCTCTGACTCTCTCTGTCTCTCTCTTTCTCTCTGTCTCTCTCTGTCTCTCTTTGTCTCTCTGTCTGTATCTCTCTGTCTCTCTCTGTCTCTCTCTCTCAGTGTCTCCCTCTGTCTTTCTTTTTCTCTATGTCTGACTCTCTCTGTCTCTCTTGTGTCTTTCTTTGTCTCTTCTATGTCTCTCTCTGTCTCTCTCTGTCTCCCTCAGTCTCTCTCTGTGTCTCTCTCTGTCTTTCTCTGTCTCTATCTCTGTCTCTCTGTCTCTCTCTGTCTCTCTCTGTCCTTCTGTATCTTTCTGTCTCTCTCTGTCTCTCTCTCTGTATCTCTCTGTCTCTCTCTGTCTCTCTCTGTGTCTTTCTTTGTCTCTCTCTGTCTCTCTCTGTCTCTTTGTGTCTCTCTCTATCTCTCTCTGTCTCTCTCTGTCTCTATCTCTGTCTCTCTCTGTCTCTCTCTGGCTCTCTGTCTCTCTGTGTCTCTCTGTTTCTCTCTGTGTCTCTCTCTGTGTGTCTCTGTCTCTCTCTGTTTCTCTCTCTGTCTCTCTCTGTCTCTAACTCTGTCTCTCTCTGTCTCTCTCTGTCTCTCTCTGTCTCTCTCTCTGTATCTCTCTGTCTCTCTCTGTCTCTCTCTCTGTGTCTCTCTCTTTCTTTCTCTGTCTCTATCTCTATCTCGCTCTGTCTCTCTCTGTCTCTCTCTTTCTCTCTGTCTCTCTCTGTCTCTCTCTGTCTCTCTCTCTGTATCTCTCTGTCTCTCTCTGTCTCTCTCTCTGTGTCTCTCTCTTTCTTTCTCTGTCTCTATCTCTGTCTCGCTCTGTCTCTCTCTGTGTCTTTCTTTGTCTCTCTCTGTCTCTCTCTGTCTCACTCTCTGTCTCTCTCTGTCTTTTTCTGTCTCTCTCTGTCTTTCTCTGTCTCTATCTCTGTCTCTCTCTGTCTCTCTCTGTCCTTCTGACTCTTTATGTCTCTCTCTGTCTCTCTCTCTGTATCTCTCTGTCTCTCTCTGTCTCTCTCTGTGTCTTTCATTGTCTCTCTCTGACTCTCTCTGTCTCTCTCTGTCTCTCTCTCTCTCTCTCTGTCTCTCTCTGTCTCTATCTCTGTCTCTCTCTGTCTGTCTCTGTCTGTCTCTGTCTCTCTCTGTCTCTCTCTGTGTCTCTCTGTGTCTCACTGTGTCTCTCTCTGTGTCTCTCTGTGTCTCTCTCTGTCTCTCTCTGTGTCTCTCTGTGTCTCTCTGTCTCTCTCTGTCTCTCTCTGTGTCTCTCTCTGTCTCTCTCTGTCTATCTCTGTCTCTCTCTGTCTCTCTCAATGTATCTCTCTGTCTCTCTATGTCTCTCTCTGTGTCTTTCTTTGTCTCTCTCAGTCTCTCTCTCTCTCTCTGTCTCACTCTGTCTCTCTCTCTGTCTCTCTTTGTCTCTCTCTCTGTATCTCTCTGTCTCTCTCTGTCTCTCTCTGTCTCTCTCTCTGTGTCTCTCTGTCTTTCTTTTTCTCTATCTATATCGCTCTCTGTCTCTCTCTGTGTCTTTTTTTGTCTCTCTCTGTCTCTCTCTGTCTCTCTCTGTCTCTCTCTGTCTCTCTTAGTCTCTCTCTGTGTCTTTCATTGTCTCTCTCTGTCTCTCTCTGTCTTTCGGTGTCTCTCTCTCTGTCTCTCTCTGTCTCACTCTCTGTCTCTCTCTGTCTCTATCTCTGTGTCTCTCTGTCTCTCTCTGTCTGTCTCTGTCTGTCTCTGTCTGTCTATGTCTATCTCTGTCTCTCTCTCTGTCTCTCTGTGTCTCTCTCTGTGTCTCTCTGTGTCTCTCTGTCTCTCTCTGTGTCTCTCTCTGTCTCTCTCTGTCTCTATCTCTGTCTCTCTCTGTCTCTCTATGTCTCTCTCAATGTATCTCTCTGTCTCTCTATGTCTCTCTCTGTGTCTTTGTCTCTCACTGTCTCTATCTTTCTGTGTCTCACTCTGTCTCTCTCTGTCTCTCTCTCTGTCTCTGTCTCTCTCTCTGTCTCTCTCTGTCTCTCTCTCTAACTCTGTCTCTCTCTGTATTTCTCACTCTGTCTCTGTCTCTCTCTGTCCCTCTCTCTGTCTCTCTCTGTCTCTATCTCTGTCTCTCTCTGACTCTCTCTGTCTCTCTCTTTCTCTCTGTCTCTCTCTGTCTCTCTTTGTCTCTCTGTCTGTATCTCTCTGTCTCTCTCTGTCTCTCTCTCTCAGTGTCTCCCTCTGTCTTTCTTTGTCTCTATGTCTGACTCTCTCTGTCTCTCTTGTGTCTTTCTTTGTCTCTTCTATGTCTCTCTCTGTCTCTCTCTCTGTCTCCCTCAGTCTCTCTCTGTGTCTCTCTCTGTCTTTCTCTGTCTCTATCTCTGTCTCTCTGTCTCTCTCTGTCCTTCTGTATCTTTCTGTCTCTCTCTGTCTCTCTCTCTGTATCTCTCTGTCTCTCTCTGTCTCTCTCTGTGTCTTTATTTGTCTCTCTCTGTCTCTCTCTGTCTCTTTGTGTCTCTCTCTATCTCTCTCTGTCTCTCTCTGTCTCTATCTCTGTCTCTCTCTGTCTCTCTCTGTCTGTCTCTGTCTCTCTGTGTCTCTCTCTCTGTCTCTCTCTGTGTCTCTCTCTGTGTGTCTCTGTCTCTCTCTGTTTCTCTCTCTGTCTCTCTCTGTCTCTAACTCTGTCTCTCTCTGTCTCTCTGACTCTCTCTGTATCTCTCTGTCTCTCTCTGTCTCTCTCTGTGTTTTTCTTTGTCTCTCTCTGTCTCTCTCTGTCTCTCTCTCTGTCTCTCTCTGTCTCTCTCTGTCTCTCTGTGTTTTTCTTTGTCTCTCTCTGTCTCTCTCTGTGTCTCTTTCTGTCTCACTCTGTCTCTCTCTGTCTCTCTCTCTGTCTCTCTCTGTCTCTCTCTCTCTTTCTCACTCTGTGTATCTCTGTCTCTCTCTGTGTCTCTCTCTGTCTCACTCTGTCTTTCTCTGTCTCTCTCTGTCTCTCTCTCTGTCTCTCTGTCTCTCTTTGTCTCTCTCTGTCTCTATCTCTGTCTCTCTCTGTCTCTCTCTGTCTCTCTCTGTCTGTCTCTGTCTCTCTGTTTGTCTCTCTCTGTGTCTCTCTGTGTCTCTCTCTGTGTCTCTCTCTGTCTCTCTGTCTCTCTCAATGTATCTCTCTGTCTCTCTATGTCTCTCTCTGTCTTTCTTTGTATCTCTCTGTCTCTCTCTGTCTCTCTCTGTCTCTCTATGTGACTGTCAGTGGCCCCACACAGCCTCACATATACTTCTAAAAATTTAAAGAACGGTGTGGCCACTCTAAAAGCTCAACAATTAACAGCATTGTCTCCTCTTCCAGAGTACCTGGGATCAACTACCAGCAACTATATGGTGGCCCATCTCCAGTTCCAGGGGATCAGACACACAGACATACAGACAGTGATAAAAATGGCAGGCCTGCCTGGTCTTTCTTTCTTTCTTATCCTTTTTAAAAAATGTTTATTTATATATTTATTTATGTATTTATTAGATATAAGTACACTGTAGCTGTCTTCAGACACTCCAGAAGAGGGTGTCAGATTCTGGAGAATCTAAATCCCTCTTATGGTCTGCATATGATGTACATAAACACAGCCTCACATATACTTCTAAAAATTTAAAGATGTGTGGGGCCACTGAGAGGGCTCAACAATTAACAGCATTGTCTCCTCTTTCAGAGAACCTGGGATCAACTACCAGCAACTTTATGGTAGCCCATCTCCAGTTCCAGGGGATCAGACAGACAGACAGACAGACAGACAGAGATAAGGATGGCAGGCCTGCCTGGTCTTACTTTCTATCTTATCCTTTTTAAAAAATGTTTATTTATTTATTTATTTATTTATTTATTTATTTATTTATTTATGTATTTATTATATATAAGTACACTGTAGCTGTCTTCAGTCACTCCAGTAGAGGGTGTCAGATTCTGGAGAATCTAAATCCTCTTATAATCTGAATATGATGTACATAAACACAGCCTCACTTATACTTCTAAATATTTAAAGAAGTGTGGGGCCATTGAAAGGGCTCAACAATTAACAGCATTGTCTCCTCTTCCAGAGTACATGGGATCAACTAACAGCAACTATATGGTGGCCCATCTCCAGTTCCAGGGGATCAGACAGACAGACATACAGACAGTGATAAGGATGGCAGGCCTGCCTGGTCTTTCTTTCTTTCTTATCCTTTTTAAAAAAATGTTTATTTATATATTTATTTATTTATTTATTTATTAGATATAAGTACACTGTAGCTGTCTTCAGACACTCCAGAAGAGGGTGTCAGATTCTGGAGAATCTAAATCCCTCTTATGGACTGCATATGATGTACATAAACACAGCCTCACATATACTTCTAAAAATTTAAAGATGTGTGGGGCCACCGAGAGGGCTCAACAATTAACAGCATTGTCTCCTCTTTCAGGGAACCTGGGATAAACTACCAGCACCTTATGGTGGCCCATCTCCAGTTCCAAGGGATCAGACAGACAGACAGACAGAGAGACAGAGATAAAGATGGCAGGCCTGACTGGTCTTTCTTTATTTCTTATACTTTTTTAAAAATGTTTATTTATTTATTTATTTATTTATTTATTAGATATAAGTACACTGTAGCGGTCTTCAGACACTCCAGAAGATGGTGTCAGATTCTGGAGAATCTAAATCCCTCTTATGGTCTGAATATGATGTACATAAACACAGCCTCACATATACTTCTAAAAATTAAAAATGGGTGGGGCCACTGAAAGGGCTCAACAATTAACAGCATTGTCTCCTCTTCCAGAGAACCTCGGATCAACTACCAGCACCTACAAGGTGGCCCATCTCCAGTTCTAGGGGATCAGACAGACAGACAGACAGGCAGAGATAAAGATGGCAGGCCTGCCTGGTCTTTCTTTCTTTCTTATCCTTTTTAAAAAATATTTATTTATTTATTTATTTATTTATGTATTTCTTAGATATAAGTACACTGTAGCTTTCTTTAGACACTCCAGAGGAGGGTGTCAGATTCTGGAGAATGTAAATCCCTCTTATGGTCTGCATATGATGTACATAAACACAGCCTCACATATACTGAGCTGAGGTGTCACAGGCCAACTGCTGGAATTTCTGAGTACCACCTAGATAGAGAAAAGCTATGCTGTGGTTGCTTAATTTATGTATTTTATTATTTCTATTTGTTGTTTTGTTTTGTTTTATTTGTTTTTAGAGAAGTCCTCTGTCTGTAGCTCTGGCTGACCCAGGACTGCCTACTTGTGTTAATTAGGGTTTCACAGCTGAGAACAGACACCAAGAGCAAGGTAAGGCTTAGAAAACCGGACATTCAGTGGTGGCTCAAGCTCTTAATGAGAGCACTCTGTAGGCAGAGGCAGTCAGTTTCTGAGTTCGAGGCCACCCTGGTGAAAGACAGGGCTAGGGTAGGGGCTAGGGTGAGGAAAGGAAGAAAGGAAAGAAGGAAAGAAAGAAAGGAAAGAAGAAAAGAAAGAAAGAAAAAGTTTTTATAAAAGTTTTATAAAAAGTGTTAAAGTTTTTAAAAATTAAAAAAAAAAAATACCAGATCACCATCACACAGCATTGGCTGTCTTCAGGTGTATCCTTTCAGCCTCCAAAACAAAAAACAATGGCTGGTTGTCTTCAGGTGTATCCTATTCTCATGTCTTATTTCCAACCTTAGAGCTGGGCTGAGCTGCCTCATTATGTAATTGCAAACCTTCCTTGGTTTGTCTTTTCCATTTCTAAGACTAACAGGCCTTTTTCTATTTATTGAATATGCTCATGACTGTCCTTTAGATATAGTAAATATAACTGTTGCTTATAGAACTTGTTTTCTAGGAATTTTTAAAGGGCAATGGCAGAGTTTATTTATAAAAAAATATTTTGCATTTATTTATTTGTGTGAGTGATGAAGCTCAGGTCTTCAAACTCGTCAGGAGGTATGATTACCTCCCCTCTCTCTCAACCCCTCTCTCTCCTCTCTCAATGATTGTGTAAGAATGTTTTGCATGTGTATGCTGTGCACACAGACTCCAGAACAGAGTATTAGATCCCCTGGAACTGGAGATGGGCCACCATATATAATACTGGTAATTGAGCCCAGGTTCTCTGGAAGAGGAGACAATGCTCTTAATTGTTGAGCCCTCTCTGTAGCCACATCTTTCTTTTTTTTTTTTTTGAGTATATGTGAGGCTGTGTTTATATACATCATATGCAGACAATAAGAATGATTTAGATTCTTCAGAATCTGACACCCTCTTCTGGACTGTCTGAAGATAGCTACAGCATACTTAAATATAATAAATAAATAAATCTTTAAAAAAAAAAGGAAAAGTAAAAAAGAAAGAAAAGGCCTGCCATATGCATGTTCATAGAGGAAAATGGAAGAGACCCCAATCTAACCTCAGCAGGGTGCTTCCTTCTGGATGGTAGCTCACAGTTTCATCCCAGCAAGACAGGCAAATCACTGAGTTCAAGGACAGTAAGGTTCAGGACAGCCAAGGTTAGGAAGGAAAAGGGTCTATGTTGAGAATACAAACCGACAAAACAACAACTAGGAAAAAGAAGTGACAGTGTAACTTGGGGTAGGGTACCAACAAGAGAAAGCTTTCTGTTACCACTTACAAACACCAGTAGCCTTGCACCCTTCTGCCCAGGTCCCTGCCTTCCTTTCTAGGAATTCTAAGGATGCCAGGGGGTGGGGGAATCCAGATTAACTTTTTAAAAACAAAGACTTGGTCTTTGATGTCTATAGGAAGCCCTTCTCAGTGCCTTTAACTACCACTGAACTTTCAGGGCTGTGACTCAACTGTAACAAGGAACAGGGCTAAGAACCTGCAGCCTTTGAAAACAACTATTTTTTTAAAGTGGGGGACACAAATCAGCAGTAGAACCCCTCAGGTTCAGCCATAATACTTGTTAGGGAAAGAGCCTCAATGTCCGGAGCTGAGGTCTCATGGGTGAACTGCTTCAAGCTCTGAGTATCATTGAAAGAAAGAAAAGATATCATTTGGTTGCTTAATTTATTTATTTTATTATTTCTATTTTTTGTTTTCTTTTGTTTTGTTTTAGCAAAGGCCTCAGTCTGTAGCTATGGCTGACCTAGGACAGACTACATGTGTTAATTAGGGTTTCACAGCTGAGAAAAAGACCATACCTATGTAAGACTTAGAAAACCCAACAGTCAGTGGTGGCTCCAGCTCTTAATGAGAGCACTCTGGAGGCAGAGGCAGTCAGTTTCTGAGTTCGAGGCCAGCCTGGTTAAAGACAGGGATAGGCAGGGCTAGGCAAGGCAGGGCTGGGCTAGGCTAGGCTAGGCAAGGGGCTGGGCTAGTCAAGGCAAGGGACTAGGCTAGGCTACTCAAGGGGCTAGGCAAGACAGACAGACAGAGAGAAAGACAGACAAGGATGGCAGGCCTGCCTGGTTTTTCTTTCTTTCTTATCCCTTTTAAAAAATGTTTGTTTATTTATTTATTCATTTATTTATTTATGTATTTATTAGATATACTTACACTGTAGCTGTCTTCAGACACTCCAGAAGAGGGTGTCAGATTCTGGAGAATCTATATCCCTCTTATGGTCTGCATATGATGTACATACACACAGCCTCACATTTACATCTAAAAATTTAAAGATGTGTTGGTCCAATGAAAGGGATCAACAATTAACAGCAATGTCTCCTCTTATAGAGAACCTGGGATCAAGTACCAGCAACTATATGGTGGCCCATCTCCAGTTACAGGGGTTCAGACAGACAGACAGACATACAGACAGATAGAGTTAAGGATGGCAGGCCTACCTTGTCTTTCCTTCTTTCTTATCCTTTTAAAAAATGTTTATTAATTTAAGTATGTATTTATTAGATATAAGTACACTGTAGCTGCTTTCAGACACTCCAGAAGAGGGTGTCAGATTCTGGAGAATCTAAATCGCTCTTATGGTCTGCATATGATGTACATAAACACAGCCTCACATATACTTCTAAAAATTTAAAGATGGGTGGGGCCACTGAAAGGGCTCAACAATTAACAGCACTGACTCCTCTTCCAGAGAACCTGGGATCAACTACGAGCAACTATATGGTGGCCCATCTCCCGTTCCAGGGGATCAGGCAGACAAAGAGACAGACAGACAAGGGTGGCAGGCCTCCCTGGCTTTTCTTTCTTTCTTATCCTTTTTAAAAAATGTTTATTTATTTATTTATGTATTTATTAGATATAAGTACACCGTAGCTGTCTTCAGACACTCCAGAAGAGGGTGTCAGATTCTGGAGAATATAAATCCCTCTTATGGTCTGCATATGATGGACATGAACACAGATTCACATACACTTCTAAAAATTTAAGATGGGTGGGCCCACTGAAAGGGCCCCACAATTAACAGCATTGTCTCTTCTTCCAGAGAACCTGGGATCAACTACCAGCAACTATATGGTGGCCCATCTCCAGTTCCAGGGGATCAGACAGATAGACAGACAGAGATAAAAAGGGCAGGTCTGCCTGGTTTTTCTTTCTTTCTTATCTTTTTAAAAATGTTTATTAATTAATTAATTAATTAATTAATTTATTTATTTATTTATTTATTTATTAGATATAAGTACACTGTAGCTGTCTTAAGACTCTACAGAAAAGGGTGTCAGATTCTGGAGAATCTATATCCCTCTTATGGTCTGCATATGATGTACATAAACACAGCCTCACATATACTTCTAAAAATTTAAAGATGGTTGGGGCCACTGAAAGGGCTCAACAATTAACAGCATTGTCTCCTCTTCCAGAGGACCTGGGATCAACTACCTGCAACTATATTGTGGCCCATCTCCAGTTCCAGGCGATCAGACAGACATACATACAGACAGACAGACAAGGATTGCAGGCCTGCCTGGTTTTTCTTTCTTTCTTATACATTTTAAAAATGTTTATTTATTTATATATATATTTATTAGATATAAGTACACTGTAGCTGTCTTCAGACACTCCAGAAGAGGGTGTCATATTCTGGAGAATCTAAATCCCTCTTATGGTCTGCATATGATGTACATAAACACAGCCTCACATATATTTCTAAAAATTTGAAGAAGGGTGGGACCACTCTAAAAGCTCAACAATTAACAGCATTGTATCCTCTTCCAGAGTTTCTGGGATCAACTACCAGCAACTATATGGTGGCCCATCTCCAGTTCCAGGGGATGAGACAGACAGACAGACAGACAGACAGTGATAAGGATGGCAGGCCTGCCTGGTCTTTCTTTCTTTCTTATCCTTTTTAAAAAAATGTTTATTTATATATTTATTTATGTATTTATTAGATATATGTACACTGTAGCTGCTTTCAGACACTCCAGAAGAGGGTGTCAGATTCTGGAGAATCTAAATCCCTCTTATGGTCTGCATATGATGTACATAAACACAGCCTCACATATACTTCTAAAAATTTAAAGAAGGGTGGGGCCACTCTAAAAGCTCAACAATTAACAGCATTGTCTCCTCTTCCAGAGTACCTGGGATCAACTACCAGCAACTATATGGTGGCCCATCTCCAGTTCCAGGGGATCAGACAGACAGACATACAGACAGTGATAAGGATGGCAGGCCTGCCTGGTCTTTCTTTCTTTCTTATCCTTTTTAAAAAAATGTTTATTTATATATTTATTTATGTATTTATTAGATATATGTACACTGTAGCTGTCTTCAGACACTCCAGAAGTGAGTGTCAGATTCTGGAGAATCTAAATCCCTCTTATGGTCTGCATATTCGGTACATAAACACAGCCTCACATATACTTCTAAAAATTTAAAGATGGGTGGGTCCACTGAGAGGGCTCAACAATTAACAGCATTGTCTCCTCTTTCAGAGAACCTGGGATAAACTACCAGCACCTTATGGTGGCCCATCTCCAGTTCCAGAGGATCAGACAGACATACAGACAGAGAGACAGAGATATGGATGGCAGGCCTGCCTGGTCTTTCTTTATTTCTTATACTTTTTAAAAAATGTTTATTTATTTATTTATTTATTTATTTATTTATCTATGTATGTATTAGATATAAGTACTCTGTAGCTGTCTTCAGACACTCCAGAAGAGGGTGTCAGATTCTAGAGAATCTAAATCCCTCTTATGGTCTGAATATGATGTACATAAACACAGCCTCACATATACTTCTAAAAATTTTAAATAGGTGGGGCCACTGAAAGGACTCAACAATTAACAGCATTGTCTCCTCTTCCAGAGAACCTGGAATCAACTACCAGCACCTAAAAGGTGGCCAATCTCCAGTTCCAGGGGATCAGACAGACAGACAGACAGACAGAGATAAGGAGGGCAGGCATGCCTGGTTTTTCTTTCTTTCTTATCCTTTTAAAATAATGTTTATTTATTTATTTATTTATTTATTTATGTATTTATTAGATATAAGTACACTGTAGTTGTCTTCAGACACTCCAGAAGAGGGTGTCAGATTCTGGAGAATCAAAATCCCTCTTATGGTCTACATATGATATACGTAAACACAGCCTAACATATACTTCTAAAAATTTAAAGATAGGTGGAGCCACTGAAAGGGCTCAACAATTAACAGCATTGTCTCTTCTTCCAGAGAACCTGGGATCAACTAACAGCAACTATATGGTGGCCCATCTCCAGTTCCAAGGGATCAGACAGACAGACTGACAGAGGTAAGGATGGAGGCCTGCGTGGTCTTTCTTTCTTTCTTATACTTTTAAAATAATGTTTATTTATTTATTTATTTATTTATTTATTTATTAGATATAAGTACACTGTAGCTGTCTTCAGACACTCTAGAAGAGGGTGTCATCTTTTGGAGAATCTAAATCGCTCTTATGGTCTGCATATGATGTACATAAACACAGCCTCATATATACTTCTAAAAATTTAAAGATGGGTGGGCCCACTGAAAGGGCTCAACAATTAACACCATTGTCTCCTCTTCCAGAGAACGTGGGATCAACTACCAGCAACTATGTGGTGGCCCATCTCAAGTTGCAGGGGATCAGACAGACAGACAGACAGACAGAGATAAGGATGGCAGGCCTGCCTGGTCTTTCATTCTTTCTTATCCTTTTTTAAAAAAAGTTTATTTATATATTTATTTATGTATTTATTAGATATAAGTACACTGTAGCTGTCTTCAGACTCTCCAGAAGAGGGTGTCAGATTCTGGAGAATCTATATCCCTCTTATAGTCTGCATATGATGTACATAAACACAGCCTCACATATACTTCTAAAAATTTAAAGATGGTTGGGGCCACTGAAAAAGCTCAACAATTAACAGCATTGTCTCCTCTTCCAGAGGACCTGGGATCAACTACCAGCAAATATATTGTGGCCCATCTCCAGTTCCAGGGGATCAGACAGACATACATACAGACAGACAGACAAGGATTGCAGGCCTGCCTGGTTTTTCTTTCTTCTTATACATTTTAAAAATGTTTATTTATTTATATATATATTTATTAGATATAAGTACATTGTAGCTGTCTTCAGACACTTCAGAAGAGGGTGTCATATTCTGGAGAATCTAAATCCCTCTTATGGACTGCATATGATGTACATAAACACAGCCTCACATATACTTCTAAAAATTTAAAGAAGTGTGGGGCCACTCTAAAAGCTCAACAATTAACAGCATTGTCTCCTCTTCCAGAGTACCTGGGATCAACTACCAGCAACTATATGGTGGCCCATCTCCAGTACCAGAGGATCAGACAGACAGACATACAGACAGTGATAAGGATGGCAGGCCTGCCTGGTCTTTCTTTCTTTCTTATCCTTTTAAAAAAAATGTTTATTTATATATTTATTTATGTATTTATTAGATATAAGTACACTGTAGCTGTCTTCAGACACTCCAGAAGAGGGTGTCAGATTCTGGAGAATCTAAATCCCTCTTATGGTCTGCATATGATGTACATAAACACAGCCTCACATTTACTTCTAAAAAATTAAAGATGTGTGGGGCCACTGAGAGGGCTCAACAATTAACAGCATTGTCTCCTCTTTCAGAGAACCTGGGATAAACTACCAGCACCTTATGGTGGCCCATCTCCAGTTCCAGTGGATCAGACAGACAGACAGACAGAGAGACAGAGATAAGGATGGCAGGTCTGCCTGGTCTTTCTTTATTTCTTATACTTTTTAAAAAATGTTTATTTATTTATTTATTTATTTATTTATTTATTTATTTATTTATTTATTAGATATAAGTACACTGTAGCCGTCTTCAGACACTCCAGAAGAGGGTGTCAGATTCTGGAGAATCTAAATCCCTCTTATGGTCTGAATATGATGTACATAAACACAGCCTCACATATACTTCTAAAAATTAAAAATAGGTGGGGCCACTGAAAGGACTCAACAATTAACAGCATTGTCTCCTCTTCCAGAGAACCTGGGAACAACTACCAGCACCTAAAAGGTGGCCCATCTCCAGTTCCAGGGGATCAGACAGACAGACAGACAGACAGTGATAAGGATGGCAGGCCTGCCTGGTCTTTCTTTCTTTCTCATTCTTTTTTTAAAAAAATGTTTATTTATTTATTTATTTATTTATTTATTTATTTATTTATTTATTTATTTATTATTAGATATAAGTACACTGTAGCTGTTCAGACACTCCAGAAGAGGGTGTCAGATTCTGGAGAATCTAAATCACTCTTATGGTCTGCATATGATGTACATAAACACAGCCTCACATATACTTCTAAAAATTTAAAGAAGGGTGGGGCCACTCTAAAAGCTCAACAATTAACAGCATTGTCTCCTCTTCCAGAGTACCTGGGATCAACTACCAGCAACTATAAGGTGGCCCATCTCCAGTTCCAGGGGATCAGACAGACAGACATACAGACAGTGATAAGGATGGCAGGCCTGCCTGGTCATTCTTTCTTTCTTATCCTTTTCAAAAAATGTTTATTTATATATTTATTTATGTATTTATTAGATATAAATACACTGTAGCTCTCTTCAGACACTCCAGTAGAGGGTGTCAGATTCTGGAGAATCTAAATCCCTCTTATGGTCTGCATATGATGTACATAAACACAGCGTCACATATACTTCTAAAATTTTAAAGATGTGTGGGGCCACTGAGAGGGCTCAACAATTAACAGCATTGTCTCCTCTTTCAGAGAACCTGGGATAAACTACCAGCACCTTATGGTGGCCCATCTCCAGTTCCAGTGGATCAGACAGACAGACAGACAGACAGAGAGACAGAGATAAGGATGGCAGGCCTGCCTGGTCTTTCTTTATTTGTTATACTTTTTAAAAAATGTTAATTTATTTATTTATTTATTTATTTATTTATTTATGTATTTATTAGATATAAGTACACTGTCGCCGTCTTCAGACACTCCAGAAGAGGGTGTCAGATTCTAGAGAATCTAAATCCCTCTTATGGTCTGAATATGATGTACATAAACACAGCCTCACTTATACTTCTAATAATTATAAATAGGTGGGGCCACTGAAAGGACTCAACAATTAACAGCATTGTCTCCTCTTCCAGAGAACCTGGGATCAACTACCAGCACCTAAAAGGTGGCCCATCTCCAGTTCCAGGGGATCAGACAGACAGACAGACAGACAGACAGTGATAAGGATGGCAGGCCTGCCTGGGTCTTTCTTTGTTTCTTATCCTTTTTTAAAAAAATTGTTTATTTATTTATTTATTTATTTATTTATTTATTTATTTATTATTAGATATAAGTACACTGTAGCTGTTCAGACACTCCAGAAGAGGGTGTCAGATTCTGGAGAATCTAAATCCCTCTTATGGTCTGCATATGATGTACATAAACACAGCCTCACATATACTTCTAAAAATTTAAAGAAGGGTGGGGCCACTCTAAAAGCTCAACAATTAACAGCATTGTCTCCTCTTCCAGAGTACCTGGAATCAACTACCAGCAACTATATGGTGGCCCATCTCCAGTTCCAGGGGTTCAGACAGACAGACATACAGACAGTGATAAGGATGGCAGGCCTGCCTGTTCTTTCTTTCTGTCTTATCCTTTTAAAAAAATGTTTATTTATATATTTATTTATGTATTTATTAGATATATGTACACTGTAGCTGCTTTCAGACACTCCAGAAGAGGGTGTCATATTCTGGAGAATCTAAATCCCTCTTATGGTCTGCATATGATGTTCATAAACACAGCCTCGCATATACTTCTAAAAATTTAAAGATGTGTGGGGCCACTGAGAGGGCTCAACAATTAACAGCATTGTCTCCTCTTTCAGAGAACCTGGGATAAACTACCAGCACCTTATGGTGGCCCATCTCCAGTTCCAGGGGATCAGACAGACAGACAGATAGACAGAAAGACAGAGATAAGGATGGCAGGCCTGCCTGGTCTTTCTTTATTTCTTATACTTTTTAAAATATGTTTATTTATTTATTTATTTATTTATTTATTTATTTATTAGATATAAGTACACTGTAGCCGTCTTCAGACACTCCATAAGAGGGTGTCAGATTCTAGAGAATCTAAATCCCTCTTATGGTCTGAATATGATGTACATAAACACAGCCTCACATATACTTCTAAAAATTATAAATAGGTGGGGCCACTGAAAGGACTCAACAATTAACAGCATTGTCTCCTCTTTCAGAGAACCTGGGATAAACTACCAGCACCTAAAGGGTGGCCCATCCCCAGTTCCAGTGGATCAGACAGACAGACAGACAGACAGAGAGACAGAGATGAGGATGGCATGCCTGCCTGGTCTTTCTTTATTTCTTATACATTTTAAAAACTGTTTATTTATTTATTTATTTATTTATTTATTTATTTATTTATTTATTTATTTATTTATTAGATATAAGTACACTGTAGCCGTCTTCAGACACTCCAGAAGAGGGTGTCAGATTCTAGAGAATCTAAATCCCTCTTATGGTCTGAATATGATGTACATAAATACAGCCTCACATATATTTCTAAAAATTATAAATAGGTGGGGCCACTGAAAGGACTCAACAATTAACAGCATTGTCTCCTCTTCCAGAGAACCTGGGATCAACTACCAGCACCTAAAAGGTGGCCCATCTCCAGTTCCAGGGGATCAGACAGACAGACAGACAGGCAGTGATAAGGATGGCAGGCCTTCCTGGTCTTTCTTTCTTTCTTATCCTTTTTTTAAAAAAATGTTTGTTTATTTATTTATTTATTTATTTATTTATTTATTATTAGATATAAGTACACTTTAGCTGTTCAGACACTCCAGAAGAGGGTGTCAGATTCTGGAGAATCTAAATCCCTCTTATGGTCTGCATATGATGTACATAAACACAGCCTCACATATACTTCTAAAAATTTAAAGAAGGGTGGGGCCACTCTAAAAGCTCAACAATTAACAGCATTGTCTCCTCTTCCAGAGTACCTGGGATCAACTACCAGCAACTATATGGTGGCCCATCTCCAGTTCCAGGGGATCAGACAGACAGACATACAGACAGTGATAAGGATGGCAGGCCTGCCTGGTCTTTCTTTCTGTCTTATCCTTTTTAAAAAAATGTTTATTTATATATTTATTTATGTATTTATTAAATATATGTACACTGTAGCTGCTTTCAGACACTCCAGAAGAGGGTGTCATATTCTGGAGAATCTAAATCCCTCTTATGGTCTGCATATGATGTACATAAACACAGCCTCGCATATACTTCTAAAAATTTAAAGATGTGTGGGGCCACTGAGAGGGCTCAACAATTAACAGCATTGTCTCCTCTTCCAGAGAACCTGGGATAAACTACCAGCACCTTATGGTGGCCCATCCCCAGTTCCAGTGGATCAGACAGACAGACAGACAGACAAAGAGACAGAGATGAGGATGGCAGGCCTGCCTGGTCTTTCTTTATTTCTTATACATTTTAAAAACTGTTTATTTATTTATTTATTTATTTATTTATTTATTTATTTATTTATGTATTTATTAGATATAAGTACACTGTAGCCGTCTTCAGACACTCCATAAGAGGGTGTCAGATTCTAGAGAATCTAAATCCCTCTTATGGTCTGAATATGATGTACATAAACACAGCCTCATATATACTTCTAAAAATTATAAATAGGTGGGGCCACTGAAAGGACTCAACAATTCACAGCATTGTCTCCACTTCCAGAGAACCAGGGATCAACTACCAGCACCTAAAAGGTGGCCCATCTCCAGTTCCAGGGGATCAGACAGACAGACAGACAGACAGTGATAAGGATGGCAGGCCTGCCTGGTCTTTCTTTCTTTCTTATCCTTTTTTCAAAAAAATATTTGTTTATTTATTTATTTATTTATTTATTTATTTATTTATTTATTTATTTATTTATTATTAGATATAAGTACACTGTAGCTGTTCAGACACTCCAGAAGAGGGTGTCAGATTCTGGAGAATCTAAATCCCTCTTATGGTCTGCATATGATGTACATAAACAAAGCCTCATATATACTTCTAAAAATTTAAAGAAGGGTGGGGCCACTCTAAAAGCTCAACAATTAACAGCATTGTCTCCTCTTCCAGAGTACCTGGGATCAACTACCAGCAACTATATGGTGGCCCATCTCCAGTTCCAGGGGATCAGACAGACAGACATACAGAGAGTGATAAGGATGGCAGGCCTGCCTGGTCTTTCTTTCTTTATTATCCTTTTTAAAAAAATGTTTATTTATATATTTATTTATGTATTTATTAGATATATGTACACTGTAGCTGTCTTCAGACACTCCAGAAGAGGGTGTCAGATTCTGGAGAATCTAAATCCCTCTTATGGTCTGCATATTCGGTACATAAACACAGCCTTGCATATACTTCTAAAAATTTAAAGATGGGTGGGGCCACTGAGAGGGCTCAACAATTAACAGCATTGTCTCCTCTTTCAGAGAACCTGGGATAAACTACCAGCACCTTATGGTGGCCCAACTCCAGTTCCAGTGGATCAGACAGACAGACAGACAGAGAGACAGAGATAAGGATGGCAGGCCTGCCTGGTCTTTCTTTATTTCTTATACTTTTAAAAAAATGTTTATTTATTTATTTATTTATTTATTTATTTATTTATTTATTTATTTATTTATTAGATATAAGTACACTGTAGCCGTCTTCAGACACTCCAGAAGAGGGTGTCAGATTCTAGAGAATCTAAATCCCTCTTATGGTCTGAATATGATGTACATAAACACAGCCTCACATATACTTCTAAAAATTATAAATAGGTGGGGCCACTGAAAGGACTCAACAATTAACAGCATTGTCTCCTTTTCCAGAGAACCTGGGATCAACTACCAGCACCTAAAAGGTGGCCCATCTCCAGTTCCAGGGGATCAGACAGACAGACAGACAGACAGTGATAAGGATGGCAGGCCTGCCTGGTCTTTCTTTCTTTCTTATCCTTTTTTTAAAAAAATGTTTGTTTATTTATTTATTTATTTATTTATTTATTTATTATTAGATATAAGTACACTGTAGCTGTTCAGACACTCAAGAAGAGGGTGTCAGATTCTGGAGAATCTAAATCCCTCTTATGGTCTGCATATGATGTACATAAACACAGCCTCACGTATACTTCTAAAAATTTAAAGAAGGGTGGGGCCACTCTAAAAGCTCAACAATTAACAGCATTGTCTCCTCTTCCAGAGTACCTGGGATCAACTACCAGCAACTATATGGTGGCCCATCTCCAGTTCCAGGGGATCAGACAGACAGATATACAGACAGTGATAAGGATGGCAGGCCTGCCTGGTCTTTCTTTCTTTCTTATCCTTTTTAAAAAAATGTTTATTTATATATTTATTTATGTATTTATTAGATATAAGTACACTGTAGCTGTCTTCAGACACTCCAGAAGAGGGTGTCAGATTCTGGAGAATCTAAATCCCTTTTATGGTCTGCATATGATGTACATAAACAAAGCCTCACATATACTTCTAAAAATTTAAAGACGTGTGGGGCCACTGAGAGGGCTCAACAATTAACAGCATTGTCTCCTCTTTCAGAGAACCTGGGATAAACTACAGGCACCTTATGGTGGCCCATCTCCAGTTCCAGTGGATCAGACAGACAGACAGACAGAGAGACAGAGATATGGATGGCAGGCCTGACTGGTCTTTCTTTATTTCTTATACTTTTTAAAAAATGTTTATTTATTCTTTTATTTATTTATTTATTTATGTATTTATTAGATATAAGTACACTGTAGCCGTCTTCAGACACTCCAGAAGATGGTGTCAGATTCTGGAGAATCTAAATCCCTCTTATGGTCTGAATATGATGTACATAAACACAGCCTCACATATACTTGTAAAAATTAAAAATGGGTGGGGCCACTGAAAGGGCTCAACAATTAACAGCATTGTCTCCTCTTCCAGAGAACCTGGGATCAACTACCAGCACCTACAAGGTGGCCCAACTCCAGTTCCAGGGGATCAGACAGACAGACAGACAGACTGAGATAAGTATGGCAGGCCTGCCTGGTCTTTCTTTCTTTCTTATCCTTTTAAAATAATGTTTATTTATTTATTTATTTATTTATTTATTTATTTATTTATTTATTTATTTATTTATATATGTATGTATTTATTAGATATAAGTACACTGTAGTTGTCTTCAGACACTCCAGAAGAGGGTGTCAGATTCTGGAGAAACTAAATCCCTCTTATGGTCTGCATATGATGTACATAAACACAGCCTAACATATACTTCTAAAAATTTAAAGATAGGTGGAGCCACTGAAAGGGCTCAACAATTAATAGCATTGTCTCCTCTTCCAGAGAAGCTGGGATCAACTAACAGCAACTATATGGTGGCCCATCTGCAGTTCCAAGGTATCAGACAGTCTGACAGACAGACAGACTGACAGAGATTAGGATGGCAGCCCTGCCTGGTCTTTCTTTCTTTATTATACTTTTTAAAAAATGTTTATTTATTCATGTATTTATTAGATATAAGTACACTGTAGCTGTCTTCAGACACTCCAGAAGAGGGTGTCAGATTCTGGAGAATCTAAATCCCTCTTATGGTCTGCATATGATGTACATAAACACAGCCTCACGTATACTACTAAAAATTTAACGATGGGTGGGGCCACTGAAATCGCTCAACAATTAACAGCATTGTCTCCTCTTCCAGAGAACCTGGGATCAACTACCAGCACCTATATGGTGGCCCATCTCCAGTTCCAGGGGATCAGAACGACTGATAGACAGACAGACAGAGATAGGGATGGTAGGCCTGCCTGGTCTTTATTTTTTTCTTATCCGGTTTAAATAATGTTTATTTATTTATTTATTTATTTATTGATTGATTGATTTATTACATAAGTACACTGTAGCTGTCTTCAGACACTCCAGAAGAGGGTGTCAGATTCTGGAGAATCTAAATCCCTCTTATGGTCTGCATATGATGTACATAAACACAGCCTCACATATACTTATAAATATTTAAAGAAGTGTGGGGCCACTGAAAGGGCTCAACAATTAACCGAATTGTCTCCTCTTCCAGAGAACCTTGGATCAACTACCAGCACTATATGGTGGCCCATCTCCAGTTCCCGGGGATCAGATAGTCAGACAGACAGACAGACAGAGATATGGATGGCAGGCCTGCCTGGTCTTTCTTTCTTTCTTATACTTTTTAAAAAATGTTTATTTATTTATTTATTTATTTATCTATTTATTTATTAGATATAAGTACACTGTAGCTGTCTCAGACACTCCAGAAGAGGGTGTCAGATTCTGGAGAATCTAAATCCCTCTTATGGTCTGCATATGATGTACATAAACCCAGCCTCACATATACCTCTAAATATTTAAAGATGGGTGGCGCCACTGAAAGGGCTCAACAATTAACAGCATTGTCTCCTCTTCCAGAGTACCTAGGATCAACTACCAGCAACTATATGGTGGCCCATCTCCAGTTCCAGGGGATCAGACAGACAGACATACAGACTGACAGAGGTAAGGATGGAGGCCTGCCTGGTCTTTCTTTCTTTCTTATACTTTTAAAAAAATGTTTATTTATTTATTTATTTATTTATTTATTTATTTATTTATTTATTTATGTATTTATTAGATATAAGTACACTGTAGCTGTCTTCAGACACTCTAGAAGAGGGTGTCATCTTCTGGAGAATCTAAATCCCTCTTATGGTCTGCATATGATGTACATAAACACAGCCTCACATATACTTCTAAAAATTTAAAGATGGGTGGGCCCACTGAAAGGGCTCAACAATTAACACCATTGTCTCCTCTTCCAGAGAACGTGGGATCAACTACCAGCAACTATGTGGTGGCCCATCTCAAGTTGCAGGGCATCAGAGAGACAGACAGACAGACAGAGATAAGGATGGCAGGCCTGCCTGATTTATCTTTCTTTCTTATCTTTTTAAAAAATGTTTTATTAATTAATTAATTAATTTATTTATTTATTTATTTATTTATTAGATATAAGTACACTGTAGCTGTCTTCAGACACTCCAGAAGAGGGTGTCATATTCTGGAGAATCTAAATCCCTCTTATGGTCTGCATATGATGTATATAAACACAGCCTCACATATATTTCTAAAAATTTGAAGAAGGGTGGGACCACTCTAAAAGCTCAACAATTAACAGCATTGTATCCTCTTCCAGAGTTTCTGGGATCAACTACCAGCAACTATATGGTGGCCCATCTCCAGTTCCAGGGGATCAGACAGACAGACAGACAGACAGTGATAAGGATGGCAGGCCTGCCTGGTCTTTCTTTCTTTCTTATCCTTTTTTAAAAAAATGTTTATTTATATATTTATTTATGTATTTATTAGATATATGTACACTGTAGCTGCATTCAGACACTCCAGAAGAGGGTGTCAGATTCTGGAGAATCTAAATCCCTCTTATGGTCTGCATATGATGTACATAAACACAGCCTCACATATACTTCTAAAAATTTAAAGAAGGGTGGGGCCACTCTAAAAGCTCAACAATTAACAGCATTGTCTCCTCTTCCAGAGTACCTGGGATCAACTACCAGCAACTATATGGTGGCCCATCGCCAGTTCAAGGGGATCAGACAGACAGACATACAGACAGTGATAAGGATGGCAGGCCTGCCTGGTCTTTCTTTCTTTCTTATCCTTTTTAAAAAAATGTTTATTTATATATTTATTTATGTATTTATTAGATATATGTACACTGTAGCTGTCTTCAGACACTCCAGAAGTGAGTGTCAGATTCTGGAGAATCTAAATCCCTCTTATGGTCTGCATATTCGGTACATAAACACAGCCTCGCATTTACTTCTAAAAATTTAAAGATGGGTGGGTCCAATGAGAGGGCTCAACAATTAACAGCATTGTCTCCTCTTTCAGAGAACCTGGGATAAACTACCAGCACCTTATGGTGGCCCATCTCCAGTTCCAGAGGATCAGACAGACATACAGACAGAGAGACAGAGATATGGATGGCAGGCCTGCCTGGTCTTTCTTTATTTCTTATACTTTTTAAAAAATGTTTATTTATTTATTTATTTATTTATTTATCTATGTATGTATTAGATATAAGTACTCTGTAGCTGTCTTCAGACACTCCAGAAGAGGGTGTCAGGTTCTAGAGAATCTAAATCCCTCTTATGGTCTGAATATGATGTACATAAACACAGCCTCACATATACTTCTAAAAATTATAAATAGGTGGGGCCACTGAAAGGACTCAACAATTAACAGCATTGTCTCCTCTTCCAGAGAACCTGGAATCAACTACCAGCACCTAAAAGGTGGCCCATCTCCAGTTCCAGGGGATCAGACAGACAGACAGACAGACAGAGATAAGGAGGGCAGGCATGCCTGGTTTTTCTTTCTTTCTTATCCTTTTAAAATAATGTTTATTTATTTATTTATTTATTTATTTATTTATTTATTTATTTATTTATGTATTTATTAGATATAAGTACACTGTAGTTGTCTTCAGACACTCTAGAAGAGGGTGTCAGATTATGGAGAATCAAAATCCCTCTTATGGTCTACATATGATATACGTAAACACAGCCTAACATATACTTCTAAAAATTTAAAGATAGGTGGAGCCACTGAAAGGGCTCAACAATTAACAGCATTGTCTCTTCTTCCAGAGAACCTGGGATCAACTAACAGCAACTATATGGTGGCCCATCTCCAGTTCCAAGGGATCAGACAGACAGACTGACAGAGGTAAGGATGGAGGCCTGCGTGGTCTTTCTTTCTTTCTTATACTTTTAAAATAATGTTTATTTATTTATTTATTTATTTATTTATTTATTTATTTATTAGATATAAGTACACTGTAGCTGTCTTCAGACACTCTAGAAGAGGGTGTCATCTTTTGGAGAATCTAAATCGCTCTTATGGTCTGCATATGATGTACATAAACACAGCCTCATATATACTTCTAAAAATTTAAAGATGGGTGGGCCCACTGAAAGGGCTCAACAATTAACACCATTGTCTCCTCTTCCAGAGAACGTGGGATCAACTACCAGCAACTATGTGGTGGCCCATCTCAAGTTGCAGGGGATCGGACAGACAGACAGACAGACAGAGATAAGGATGGCAGGCCTGCCTGGTCTTTCATTCTTTCTTATCCTTTTTTAAAAAAAGTTTATTTATATATTTATTTATGTATTTATTAGATATAAGTACACTGTAGCTGTCTTCAGACTCTCCAGAAGAGGGTGTCAGATTCTGGAGAATCTATATCCCTCTTATAGTCTGCATATGATGTACATAAACACAGCCTCACATATACTTCTAAAAATTTAAAGATGGTTGGGGCCACTGAAAAAGCTCAACAATTAACAGCATTGTCTCCTCTTCCAGAGGACCTGGGATCAACTACCAGCAAATATATTGTGGCCCATCTCCAGTTCCAGGGGATCAGACAGACATACATACAGACAGACAGACAAGGATTGCAGGCCTGCCTGGTTTTTCTTTCTTCTTATACATTTTAAAAATGTTTATTTATTTATATATATATTTATTAGATATAAGTACATTGTAGCTGTCTTCAGACACTTCAGAAGCGGGTGTCATATTCTGGAGAATCTAAATCCCTCTTATGGACTGCATATGATGTACATAAACACAGCCTCACATATACTTCTAAAAATTTAAAGAAGTGTGGGGCCACTCTAAAAGCTCAACAATTAACAGCATTGTCTCCTCTTCCAGAGTACCTGGGATCAACTACCAGCAACTATATGGTGGCCCATCTCCAGTTCCAGAGGATCAGACAGACAGACATACAGACAGTGATAAGGATGGCAGGCCTGCCTGGTCTTTCTTTCTTTCTTATCCTTTTAAAAAAATGTTTATTTATATATTTATTTATGTATTTATTAGATATAAGTACACTGTAGCTGTCTTCAGACACTCCAGAAGAGGGTGTCAGATTCTGGAGAATTTAAATCCCTCTTATGGTCTGCATATGATGTACATAAACACAGCCTCACATATACTTCTAAAAAATTAAAGATGTGTGGGGCCACTGAGAGGGCTCAACAATTAACAGCATTGTCTCCTCTTTCAGAGAACCTGGGATAAACTACCAGCACCTTATGGTGGCCCATCTCCAGTTCCAGTAGATCAGACAGACAGACAGACAGAGAGACAGAGATAAGGATGGCAGGTCTGCCTGGTCTTTCTTTATTTCTTATACTTTTTAAAAAATGTTTATTTATTTATTTATTTATTTATTTATTCATTTATTTATTAGATATAAGTACACTGTAGCCGTCTTCAGACACTCCAGAAGAGGGTGTCAGATTCTGGAGAATCTAAATCCCTCTTATGGTCTGAATATGATGTACATAAACACAGCCTCACATATACTTCTAAAAATTAATAATAGGTGGGGCCACTGAAAGGACTCAACAATTAACAGCATTGTCTCCTCTTCCAGAGAACCTGGGAACAACTACCAGCACCTAAAAGGTGGCCCATCTCCAGTTCCAGGGGATCAGACAGACAGACAGACAGACAGTGATAAGGATGGCAGGCCTGCCTGGTCTTTCTTTCTTTCTCATTCTTTTTTTTAAAAAATGTTTATTTATTTATTTATTTATTTATTTATTTATTTATTTATTTATTATTAGATATAAGTACACTGTAGCTGTTCAGACACTCCAGAAGAGGGTGTCAGATTATGGAGAATCTAAATCACTCTTATGGTTTGCATATGATGTACATAAACACAGCCTCACATATACTTCTAAAAATTTAAAGAAGGGTGGGGCCACTCTAAAAGCTCAACAATTAACAGCATTGTCTCCTCTTCCAGAGTACCTGGGATCAACTACCAGCAACTATATGGTGGCCCATCGCCAGTTCAAGGGGATCAGACAGACAGACATACAGACAGTGATAAGGATGGCAGGCCTGCCTGGTCTTTCTTTCTTTCTTATCCTTTTTAAAAAAATGTTTATTTATATATTTATTTATGTATTTATTAGATATATGTACACTGTAGCTGTCTTCAGACACTCCAGAAGTGAGTGTCAGATTCTGGAGAATCTAAATCCCTCTTATGGTCTGCATATTCGGTACATAAACACAGCCTCACATTTACTTCTAAAAATTTAAAGATGGGTGGGTCCAATGAGAGGGCTCAACAATTAACAGCATTGTCTCCTCTTTCAGAGAACCTGGGATAAACTACCAGCACCTTATGGTGGCCCATCTCCAGTTCCAGAGGATCAGACAGACATACAGACAGAGAGACAGAGATATGGATGGCAGGCCTGCCTGGTCTTTCTTTATTTCTTATACTTTTTAAAAAATGTTTATTTATTTATTTATTTATTTATTTATCTATGTATGTATTAGATATAAGTACTCTGTAGCTGTCTTCAGACACTCCAGAAGAGGGTGTCAGATTCTAGAGAATCTAAATCCCTCTTATGGTCTGAATATGATGTACATAAACACAGCCTCACATATACTTCTAAAAATTATAAATAGGTGGGGCCACTGAAAGGACTCAACAATTAACAGCATTGTCTCCTCTTCCAGAGAACCTGGAATCAACTACCAGCACCTAAAAGGTGGCCCATCTCCAGTTCCAGGGGATCAGACAGACAGACAGACAGACAGAGATAAGGAGGGCAGGCATGCCTGGTTTTTCTTTCTTTCTTATCCTTTTAAAATAATGTTTATTTATTTATTTATTTATTTATTTATGTATTTATTAGATATAAGTACACTGTAGTTGTCTTCAGACACTCTAGAAGAGGGTGTCAGATTATGGAGAATCAAAATCCCTCTTATGGTCTACATATGATATACGTAAACACAGCCTAACATATACTTCTAAAAATTTAAAGATAGGTGGAGCCACTGAAAGGGCTCAACAATTAACAGCATTGTCTCTTCTTCCAGAGAACCTGGGATCAACTAACAGCAACTATATGGTGGCCCATCTCCAGTTCCAAGGGATCAGACAGACAGACTGACAGAGGTAAGGATGGAGGCCTGCGTGGTCTTTCTTTCTTTCTTATACTTTTAAAATAATGTTTATTTATTTATTTATTTATTTATTTATTTATTTATTTATTTATTAGATATAAGTACACTGTAGCTGTCTTCAGACACTCTAGAAGAGGGTGTCATCTTTTGGAGAATCTAAATCGCTCTTATGGTCTGCATATGATGTACATAAACACAGCCTCATATATACTTCTAAAAATTTAAAGATGGGTGGGCCCACTGAAAGGGCTCAACAATTAACACCATTGTCTCCTCTTCCAGAGAACGTGGGATCAACTACCAGCAACTATGTGGTGGCCCATCTCAAGTTGCAGGGGATCAGACAGACAGACAGACAGACAGAGATAAGGATGGCAGGCCTGCCTGGTCTTTCATTGTTTCTTATCCTTTTTTAAAAAAAGTTTATTTATATATTTATTTATGTATTTATTAGATATAAGTACACTGTAGCTGTCTTCAAACTCTCCAGAAGAGGGTGTCAGATTCTGGAGAATCTATATCCCTCTTATAGTCTGCATATGATGTACATAAACACAGCCTCACATATACTTCTAAAAATTTAAAGATGGTTGGGGCCACTGAAAAAGCTCAACAATTAACAGCATTGTCTCCTCTTCCAGAGGACCTGGGATCAACTACCAGCAAATATATTGTGGCCCATCTCCAGTTCCAGGGGATCAGACAGACATACATACAGACAGACAGACAAGGATTGCAGGCCTGCCTGGTTTTTCTTTCTTCTTATACATTTTAAAAATGTTTATTTATTTATATATATATTTATTAGATATAAGTACATTGTAGCTGTCTTCAGACACTTCAGAAGCGGGTGTCATATTCTGGAGAATCTAAATCCCTCTTATGGACTGCATATGATGTACATAAACACAGCCTCACATATACTTCTAAAAATTTAAAGAAGTGTGGGGCCACTCTAAAAGCTCAACAATTAACAGCATTGTCTCCTCTTCCAGAGTACCTCGGATCAACTACCAGCAACTATATGGTGGCCCATCTCCAGTTCCAGAGGATCAGACAGACAGACATACAGACAGTGATAAGGATGGCAGGCCTGCCTGGTCTTTCTTTCTTTCTTATCCTTTTAAAAAAATGTTTATTTATATATTTATTTATGTATTTATTAGATATAAGTACACTGTAGCTGTCTTCAGACACTCCAGAAGAGGGTGTCAGATTCTGGAGAATCTAAATCCCTCTTATGGTCTGCATATGATGTACATAAACACAGCCTCACATATACTTCTAAAAAATTAAAGATGTGTGGGGCCACTGAGAGGGCTCAACAATTAACAGCATTGTCTCCTCTTTCAGAGAACCTGGGATAAACTACCAGCACCTTATGGTGGCCCATCTCCAGTTCCAGTAGATCAGACAGACAGACAGACAGAGAGACAGAGATAAGGATGGCAGGTCTGCCTGGTCTTTCTTTATTTCTTATACTTTTTAAAAAATGTTTATTTATTTATTTATTTATTTATTTATTTATTTATTTATTAGATATAAGTACACTGTAGCCGTCTTCAGACACTCCAGAAGAGGGTGTCAGATTCTGGAGAATCTAAATCCCTCTTATGGTCTGAATATGATGTACATAAACACAGCCTCACATATACTTCTAAAAATTAATAATAGGTGGGGCCACTGAAAGGACTCAACAATTAACAGCATTGTCTCCTCTTCCAGAGAACCTGGGAACAACTACCAGCACCTAAAAGGTGGCCCATCTCCAGTTCCAGGGGATCAGACAGACAGACAGACAGACAGTGATAAGGATGGCAGGCCTGCCTGGTCTTTCTTTCTTTCTCATTCTTTTTTTAAAAAAATGTTTATTTATTTATTTATTTATTTATTTATTTATTTATTTATTTATTTATTTATTTATTATTAGATATAAGTACACTGTAGCTGTTCAGACACTCCAGAAGAGGGTGTCAGATTATGGAGAATCTAAATCACTCTTATGGTCTGCATATGATGTACATAAACACAGCCTCACATATACTTCTAAAAATTTAAAGAAGGGTGGGGCCACTCTAAAAGCTCAACAATTAACAGCATTGTCTCCTCTTCCAGAGTACCTGGGATCAACTACCAGCAACTATAAGGTGGCCCATCTCCAGTTCCAGGGGATCAGACAGACAGACATACAGAAAGTGATAAGGATGGCAGGCTTGCCTGGTCATTCTTTCTTTCTTATCCTTTTCAAAAAATGTTTATTTATATATTTATTTATGTATTTATTAGATATAAGTACACTGTAGTTGTCTTCAGACACTCCAGAAGTGGGTGTCAGATTCTGGAGAATCTAAATCCCTTTTATGGTCTGCATATGATGTACATAAACACAGCCTCACATATACTTCTAAAATTTTAAAGATGTGTGGGGCCACTGAGAGGGCTCAACAATTAACAGCATTGTCTCCTCTTTCTGAGAACCTGGGATAAACTACCAGCACCTTATGGTGGCCCATCTCCAGTTCCAGTGGATCAGACAGACAGACAGACAGACAGAGAGACAGAGATAAGGATGGCAGGCCTGCCTGGTCTTTCTTTATTTCTTATACTTTTTAAAAAAATGTTAATTTATTTATTTATTTATTTATTTATTTATTTATTTATTTATTTATTAGATATAAGTACACTGTAGCCGTCTTCAGACACTCCAGAAGAGGGTGTCAGATTCTAGAGAATCTAAATCCCTCTTATGGTCTGAATATGATGTACATAAACACAGCCTCACATATACTTCTAAAAATTATAAATAGGTGGGGCCACTGAAAGGACTCAACAATTAACAGCATTGTCTCCTCTTCCAGAGAACCTGGGATCAACTACCAGCACCTAAAAGGTGGCCCATCTCCAGTTCCAGGGGATCAGACAGACAGACAGACAGACAGTGATAAGGATGGCAGGCCTGCCTGGTCTTTCTTTGTTTCTTATCCTTTTTTAAAAAAATTGTTTATTTATTTATTTATTTATTTATTTATTTATTTATTATTAGATATAAGTACACTGTAGCTGTTCAGACACTCCAGAAGAGGGTGTCAGATTCTGGAGAATCTAAATCCCTCTTATGGTCTGCATATGATGTACATAAACACAGCCTCACATATACTTCTAAAAATTTAAAGAAGGGTGGGGCTACTCTAAAAGCTCAACAATTAACAGCATTGTCTCTTCTTCCAGAGTACCTGGAATCAACTACCAGCAACTATATGGTGGCCCATCGCCAGTTCAAGGGGATCAGACAGACAGACATACAGACAGTGATAAGGATGGCAGGCCTGCCTGGTCTTTCTTTCTGTCTTATCCTTTTAAAAAAATGTTTATTTATATATTTATTTATGTATTTATTAGATATATGTACACTGTAGCTGCTTTCAGACACTCCAGAAGAGGGTGTCATATTCTGGAGAATCTAAATCCCTCTTATGGTCTGCATATGATGTACATAAACACAGCCTCGCATATACTTCTAAAAATTTAAAGATGTGTGGGGCCACTGAGAGGGCTCAACAATTAACAGCATTGTCTCCTCTTTCTGAGAACCTGGGATAAACTACCAGCACCTTATGGTGGCCCATCTCCAGTTCCAGTGGATCAGACAGACAGACAGACAGACAGAGAGACAGAGATAAGGATGGCAGGCCTGCCTGGTCTTTCTTTATTTCTTATACTTTTTAAAAAAATGTTAATTTATTTATTTATTTATTTATTTATTTATTTATTTATTTATTTATGTATTTATTAGATATAAGTACACTGTAGCCGTCTTCAGACACTCCAGAAGAGGGTGTCAGATTCTAGAGAATCTAAATCCCTCTTATGGTCTGAATATGATGTACATAAACACAGCCTCACATATACTTCTAAAAATTATAAATAGGTGGGGCCACTGAAAGGACTCAACAATTAACAGCATTGTCTCCTCTTCCAGAGAACCTGGGATCAACTACCAGCACCTAAAAGGTGGCCCATCTCCAGTTCCAGGGGATCAGACAGACAGACAGACAGACAGTGATAAGGATGGCAGGCCTGCCTGGTCTTTCTTTGTTTCTTATCCTTTTTTAAAAAAATTGTTTATTTATTTATTTATTTATTTATTTATTTATTTATTTATTTATTTATTATTAGATATAAGTACACTGTAGCTGTTCAGACACTCCAGAAGAGGGTGTCAGATTCTGGAGAATCTAAATCCCTCTTATGGTCTGCATATGATGTACATAAACACAGCCTCACATATACTTCTAAAAATTTAAAGAAGGGTGGGGCCACTCTAAAAGCTCAACAATTAACAGCATTGTCTCTTCTTCCAGAGTACCTGGAATCAACTACCAGCAACTATATGGTGGCCCATCTCCAGTTCCAGGGGATCAGACAGACAGACATACAGACAGTGATAAGGATGGCAGGCCTGCCTGGTCTTTCTTTCTGTCTTATCCTTTTAAAAAAATGTTTATTTATATATTTATTTATGTATTTATTAGATATATGTACACTGTAGCTGCTTTCAGACACTCCAGAAGAGGGTGTCATATTCTGGAGAATCTAAATCCCTCTTATGGTCTGCATATGATGTACATAAACACAGCCTCGCATATACTTCTAAAAATTTAAAGATGTGTGGGGCCACTGAGAGGGCTCAACAATTAACAGCATTGTCTCCTCTTTCAGAGAACCTGGGATAAACTACCAGCACCTTATGGTGGCCCATCTCCAGTTCCAGGGGTCAGACAGACAGACAGATAGACAGAAAGACAGAGATAAGGATGGCAGGCCTGCCTGGTCTTTCTTTATTTCTTATACTTTTTAAAATATGTTTATTTATTTATTTATTTATTTATTTATTTATTTATTTATTAGATATAAGTACACTGTAGCCGTCTTCAGACACTCCATAAGAGGGTGTCAGATTCTAGAGAATCTAAATCCCTCTTATGGTCTGAATATGATGTACATAAACACAGCCTCACATATACTTCTAAAAATTATAAATAGGTGGGGCCACTGAAAGGACTCAACAATTAACAGCATTGTCTCCTCTTTCAGAGAACCTGGGATAAACTACCAGCACCTAAAAGGTGGCCCATCCCCAGTTCCAGTGGATCAGACAGACAGACAGAGAGACAGAGAGACAGAGATGAGGATGGCATGCCTGCCTGGTCTTTCTTTATTTCTTATACATTTTAAAAACTGTTTATTTATTTATTTATTTATTTATTTATTTATTTATTTATTTATGTATTTATTAGATATATGTACACTGTAGCTGTCTTCAGACAATCCAGAAGAGGGTGTCAGATTCTGGAGAATCTAAATCCCTCTTATGGTCTGCATATTCGGTACATAATCACAGCCTTGCATATACTTCTAAAAATTTAAAGATGGGTGGGGCCACTGAGAGGACTCAACAATTAACAGCATTGTCTCCTCTTTCAGAGAACCTGGGATAAACTACCAGCACCTTATGGTGGCCCAACTCCAGTTCCAGTGGATCAGACAGACAGACAGACAGAGAGACAGAGATAAGGATGGCAGGCCTGCCTGGTCTTTCTTTATTTCTTATACTTTTTAAAAAATGTTTATTTATTTATTTATTTATTTATTTATTTATTTATTTATGTATTTATTAGATATAAGTACACTGTAGCCGTCTTCAGACACTCCAGAAAAGGGTGTCAGATTCTAGAGAATCTAAATCCCTCTTATGGTCTGAATATGATGTACATAAACACAGCCTCACATATACGTCTAAAATTATAAATAGGTGGGGCCACTGAAAGGACTCAACAATTAACAGCATTGTCTCCTCTTCCAGAGAACCTGGGATCAACTACCAGCACCTAAAAGGTGGCCCATCTCCAGTTCCAGGGGATCAGACAGACAGACAGACAGACAGTGATAAGGATGGCAGGCCTGCCTGGTCTTTCTTTCTTTCTTATCCTTTTTTAAAAAAATGTTTATTTATTTATTTATTTATTTATTTATTTATTTATTTATTTATTATTAGATATAAGTACACTGTAGCTGTTCAGACACTCCAGAAGAGGGTGTCAGATTCTGGAGAATCTAAATCCCTCTTATGGTCTGCATATGATGTACATAAACACAGCCTCACATATACTTCTAAAAATTTAAAGATGGGTGGGCCCACTGAAAGGGCTCAACAATTAACACCATTGTCTCCTCTTCCAGAGAACGTGGGATCAACTACCAGCAACTATGTGGTGGCCCATCTCAAGTTGCAGGGGATCAGACAGACAGACAGACAGACAGAGATAAGGATGGCAGTCCTGCCTGATTTTTCTTTCTTTCTTATCCTTTTTAAAATTGTTTATTTATTTATTTATTCATTAATTAATTTATTTATTTATTTATGTATTTATTAGATATAAGTACACTGTAGCTGTCTTCAGACTCTCCAGAAGAGGGTGTCAGATTCTGGATAATCTATATCCCTCTTATGGTCTGCATATGATGTACATAAACACAGCCTCACATATACTTCTAAAAATTTAAAGATGGTTGGGGCCACTGAAAGGGCTCAACAATTAACAGCATTGTCTCCTCTTCCAGAGGACCTGGGATCAACTACCAGCACCTATATTGTGGCCCATCTCCAGTTCCAGGGGATCAGACAGACATACATACAGACAGACAGACAAGGATTGCAGGCCTGCCTGGTTTTTCTTTCTTCTTATACATTTTAAAAATGTTTATTTATTTATATATATATATTTATTAGATATAAGTACACTGTAGCTGTCTTCAGACACTTCAGAAGAGGGTGTCATATTCTGGAGAATCTAAATCCCTCTTATTTACTGCATATGATGTACATAAACACAGCCTCACATATACTTCTAAAAATTTAAAGAAGGGTGGGACCACTCTAAAAGCTCAACAATTAACAGCATTGTCTCCTTTTCCAGAGTACCTGGGATCAACTACCAGCAACTATATGGTGGTCCATCTCCAGTTCCAAGGGATCAGACAGACAGACATACGGACAGTGATAAGGATGGCAGGCCTGCCTAGTCTTTCATTTTTATCCTTTTTAAAAAAATGTTTATTTATTTATTTATTTATTTATGTATTTATTAGATATAAGTATACTGTAGCTGTCTTCAGACACTCCAGAAGAGGGTGTCAGATTCTGGAGAATCTAAATCCCTCTAATGGTCTGCATATGATGTACATAAACAGAGCCTCACATATACTTCTAAAAATTTAAAGATGTGTGGGGCCACTGAGAGGGCTCAACAATTAACAGCATTGTCTCCTCTTTCAGAGAACCTGGGATAAACTACCAGCACCTTATGGTGGCCCATCTCCAGTTCCAGTGGTTCAGACAGACAGACAGACAGACAGAGAGACAGAGATAAGGATGGCAGGTCTGCCTGGTCTTTATTTCTTATACTTTTTAAAAAACGTTTATTTATTTATTTATTTATTTATGTATTTATTAGATATAAGTACATTGTAGCCGTCTTCAGACACTCCAGAAGAGGGTGTCAGATTCTAGAGAATCTAAATCCCTCTTATGGTCTGAATATGATGTACATAAACACAGCCTCACATATACGTCTAAAAATTATAAATAGGTGGGGCCACTGAAAGGACTCAACAATTAACAGCATTGTCTCCTCTTCCAGAGAACCTGGGATCAGCTACCAGCAACTATATGGTGGACCATCTCCAGTTCCAGGGGATCAGACAGACAGACATACAGACAGTGATAAGGATGGCAGGCCTGCCTGGTCATTCTTTCTTTCTTATCCTTTTCAAAAAATGTTTATTTATATATTTATTTATGTATTTATTACATATAAGTACACTGTAGCTGTCTTCAGACACCCCAGAAGAGGGTGTCAGATTCTGGAGAATCTAAATCCCTCTTATGGTCTGCATATGATGTACATAAACACAGCCTCACATATACTTCTAAAAATTTAAAGATGAGTGGGGACAATGAGAGGGCTCAACAAGTAACAGCATTGTCTCCTCTTTCAGAAACCTGGGATAAACTACCAGCACCTTATGGTGGCCCATCTCCAGTTCCAGTGGATCAGACAGACAGACAGACAGACAGAAAGACAGAGATAAGGATGGCAGGCCTGCCTGGTCTTTCTTTATTTCTTATACTTTTTAAAAAATGTTTATTTATTTATTTATTTATTTATTTATTTATTTATTTATTTATTTATTAGATATAAGTACACTGTAGCCGTCTTCAGACACTCCAGAAGAGGGTGTCAGATTCTGGAGAATCTAAATCCCTCTTATGGTCTGAATATGATGTACATAAACACAGCCTCACATATACTTCTAAAAATTAATAATAGGTGGGGCCACTGAAAGGACTCAACAATTAACAGCATTGTCTCCTCTTCCAGAGAACCTGGGAACAACTACCAGCACCTAAAAGGTGGCCCATCTCCAGTTCCAGGGGATCAGACAGACAGACAGACAGACAGTGATAAGGATGGCAGGCCTGCCTGGTCTTTCTTTCTTTCTCATTCTTTTTTTAAAAAAATGTTTATTTATTTATTTATTTATTTATTTATTTATTATTAGATATAAGTACACTGTAGCTGTTCAGACACTCCAGAAGAGGGTGTCAGATTATGGAGAATCTAAATCACTCTTATGGTCTGCATATGATGTACATAAACACAGCCTCACATATACTTCTAAAAATTTAAAGAAGGGTGGGGCCACTCTAAAAGCTCAACAATTAACAGCATTGTCTCCTCTTCCAGAGTACCTGGGATCAACTACCAGCAACTATAAGGTGGCCCATCTCCAGTTCCAGGGGATCAGACAGACAGACATACAGAAAGTGATAAGGATGGCAGGCTTGCCTGGTCATTCTTTCTTTCTTATCCTTTTCAAAAAATGTTTATTTATATATTTATTTATGTATTTATTAGATATAAGTACACTGTAGTTGTCTTCAGACACTCCAGAAGTGGGTGTCAGATTCTGGAGAATCTAAATCCCTTTTATGGTCTGCATATGATGTACATAAACACAGCCTCACATATACTTCTAAAATTTTAAAGATGTGTGGGGCCACTGAGAGGGCTCAACAATTAACAGCATTGTCTCCTCTTTCTGAGAACCTGGGATAAACTACCAGCACCTTATGGTGGCCCATCTCCAGTTCCAGTGGATCAGACAGACAGACAGACAGACAGAGAGACAGAGATAAGGATGGCAGGCCTGCCTGGTCTTTCTTTATTTCTTATACTTTTTAAAAAAATGTTAATTTATTTATTTATTTATTTATTTATTTATTTATGTATTTATTAGATATAAGTACACTGTAGCCGTCTTCAGACACTCCAGAAGAGGGTGTCAGATTCTAGAGAATCTAAATCCCTCTTATGGTCTGAATATGATGTACATAAACACAGCCTCACATATACTTCTAAAAATTATAAATAGGTGGGGCCACTGAAAGGACTCAACAATTAACAGCATTGTCTCCTCTTCCAGAGAACCTGGGATCAACTACCAGCACCTAAAAGGTGGCCCATCTCCAGTTCCAGGGGATCAGACAGACAGACAGACAGACAGTGATAAGGATGGCAGGCCTGCCTGGTCTTTCTTTGTTTCTTATCCTTTTTTAAAAAAATTGTTTATTTATTTATTTATTTATTTATTTATTTATTTATTTATTATTAGATATAAGTACACTGTAGCTGTTCAGACACTCCAGAAGAGGGTGTCAGATTCTGGAGAATCTAAATCCCTCTTATGGTCTGCATATGATGTACATAAACACAGCCTCACATATACTTCTAAAAATTTAAAGAAGGGTGGGGCCACTCTAAAAGCTCAACAATTAACAGCATTGTCTCTTCTTCCAGAGTACCTGGAATCAACTACCAGCAACTATATGGTGGCCCATCTCCAGTTCCAGGGGATCAGACAGACAGACATACAGACAGTGATAAGGATGGCAGGCCTGCCTGGTCTTTCTTTCTGTCTTATCCTTTTAAAAAAATGTTTATTTATATATTTATTTATGTATTTATTAGATATATGTACACTGTAGCTGCTTTCAGACACTCCAGAAGAGGGTGTCATATTCTGGAGAATCTAAATCCCTCTTATGGTCTGCATATGATGTACATAAACACAGCCTCGCATATACTTCTAAAAATTTAAAGATGTGTGGGGCCACTGAGAGGGCTCAACAATTAACAGCATTGTCTCCTCTTTCAGAGAACCTGGGATAAACTACCAGCACCTTATGGTGGCCCATCTCCAGTTCCAGGGGATCAGACAGACAGACAGATAGACAGAAAGACAGAGATAAGGATGGCAGGCCTGCCTGGTCTTTCTTTATTTCTTATACTTTTTAAAATATGTTTATTTATTTATTTATTTATTTATTTATTTATTTATTAGATATAAGTACACTGTAGCCGTCTTCAGACACTCCATAAGAGGGTGTCAGATTCTAGAGAATCTAAATCCCTCTTATGGTCTGAATATGATGTACATAAACACAGCCTCACATATACTTCTAAAAATTATAAATAGGTGGGGCCACTGAAAGGACTCAACAATTAACAGCATTGTCTCCTCTTTCAGAGAACCTGGGATAAACTACCAGCACCTAAAAGGTGGCCCATCCCCAGTTCCAGTGGATCAGACAGACAGACAGAGAGACAGAGAGACAGAGATGAGGATGGCATGCCTGCCTGGTCTTTCTTTATTTCTTATACATTTTAAAAACTGTTTATTTATTTATTTATTTATTTATTTATGTATTTATTAGATATATGTACACTGTAGCTGTCTTCAGACACTCCAGAAGAGGGTGTCAGATTCTGGACAATCTAATTCCCTCTTATGGTCTGCATATTCGGTACATAATCACAGCCTTGCATATACTTCTAAAAATTTAAAGATGGGTGGGGCCACTGAGAGGACTCAACAATTAACAGCATTGTCTCCTCTTTCAGAGAACCTGGGATAAACTACCAGCACCTTATGGTGGCCCATCTCCAGTTCCAGTAGATCAGACAGACAGACAGACAGAGAGACAGAGATAAGGATGGCAGGCCTGCCTGGTCTTTCTTTATTTCTTATACTTTTTAAAAAATGTTAATTTATTTATTTATTTATTTATTTATTTATTTATTTATTTATTTATTTATTAGATATAAGTACACTGTAGCCGTCTTCAGACACTCCAGAAGAGGGTGTCAGATTCTAGAGAATCTAAATCCCTCTTATGGTCTGAATATGATGTACATAAACACAGCCTCACATATACGTCTAAAAATTATAAATAGGTGGGGCCACTGAAAGGACTCAACAATTAACAGCATTGTCTCCTCTTCCAGAGAACCTGGGATCAACTACCAGCACCTAAAAGGTGGCCCATCTCCAGTTCCAGGGGATCAGACAGACAGACAGACAGACAGTGATAAGGATGGCAGGCCTGCCTGGTCTTTCTTTCTTTCTTATCCTTTTTTAAAAAAATGTTTATTTATTTATTTATTTATTTATTTATTTATTTATTTATTTATTATTAGATATAAGTACACTGTAGCTGTTCAGACACTCCAGAAGAGGGTGTCAGATTCTGGAGAATCTAAATCCCTCTTATGGTCTGCATATGATGTACATAAACACAGCCTCACATATACTTCTAAAAATTTAAAGATGGGTGGGCCCACTGAAAGGGCTCAACAATTAACACCATTGTCTCCTCTTCCAGAGAACGTGGGATCAACTACCAGCAACTATGTGGTGGCCCATCTCAAGTTGCAGGGGATCAGACAGACAGACAGACAGACAGAGATAAGGATGGCAGTCCTGCCTGATTTTTCTTTCTTTCTTATCCTTTTTAAAATTGTTTATTTATTTATTTATTCATTAATTAATTTATTTATTTATTTATGTATTTATTAGATATAAGTACACTGTAGCTGTCTTCAGACTCTCCAGAAGAGGGTGTCAGATTCTGGATAATCTATATCCCTCTTATGGTCTGCATATGATGTACATAAACACAGCCTCACATATACTTCTAAAAATTTAAAGATGGTTGGGGCCACTGAAAGGGCTCAACAATTAACAGCATTGTCTCCTCTTCCAGAGGACCTGGGATCAACTACCAGCACCTATATTGTGGCCCATCTCCAGTTCCAGGGGATCAGACAGACATACATACAGACAGACAGACAAGGATTGCAGGCCTGCCTGGTTTTTCTTTCTTCTTATACATTTTAAAAATGTTTATTTATTTATATATATATATATTTATTAGATATAAGTACACTGTAGCTGTCTTCAGACACTTCAGAAGAGGGTGTCATATTCTGGAGAATCTAAATCCCTCTTATTTACTGCATATGATGTACATAAACACAGCCTCACATATACTTCTAAAAATTTAAAGAAGGGTGGGACCACTCTAAAAGCTCAACAATTAACAGCATTGTCTCCTTTTCCAGAGTACCTGGGATCAACTACCAGCAACTATATGGTGGTCCATCTCCAGTTCCAAGGGATCAGACAGACAGACATACGGACAGTGATAAGGATGGCAGGCCTGCCTAGTCTTTCTTTTTTATCCTTTTTAAAAAAATGTTTATTTATTTATTTATTTATGTATTTATTAGATATAAGTATACTGTAGCTGTCTTCAGACACTCCAGAAGAGGGTGTCAGATTCTGGAGAATCTAAATCCCTCTTATGGTCTGCATATGATGTACATAAACAGAGCCTCACATATACTTCTAAAAATTTAAAGATGTGTGGGGCCACTGAGAGGGCTCAACAATTAACAGCATTGTCTCCTCTTTCTGAGAACCTGGGATAAACTACCAGCAACTTATGGTGGCCCATCTCCAGTTCCAGTGGTTCAGACAGACAGACAGACAGACAGAGAGACAGAGATAAGGATGGCAGGTCTGCCTGGTCTTTCTTTATTTCTTATACTTTTTAAAAAACGTTTATTTATTTATTTATTTATTTATTTATTTATTTATGTATTTATTAGATATAAGTACATTGTAGCCGTCTTCAGACACTCCAGAAGAGGGTGTCAGATTCTAGAGAATCTAAATCCCTCTTATGGTCTGAATATGATGTACATAAACACAGCCTCACATATACGTCTAAAAATTATAAATAGGTGGGGCCACTGAAAGGACTCAACAATTAACAGCATTGTCTCCTCTTCCAGAGAACCTGGGATCAACTACCAGCAACTATATGGTGGCCCATCTCCAGTTCCAGGGGATCAGACAGACAGACATACAGACAGTGATAAGGATGGCAGGCCTGCCTGGTCATTCTTTCTTTCTTATCCTTTTCAAAAAATGTTTATTTATATATTTATTTATGTATTTATTAGATATAAGTACACTGTAGCTGTCTTCAGACACCCCAGAAGAGGGTGTCAGATTCTGGAGAATCTAAATCCCTCTTATGGTCTGCATATGATGTACATAAACACAGCCTCACATATACTTCTAAAAATTTAAAGATGAGTGGGGACAATGAGAGGGCTCAACAAGTAACAGCATTGTCTCCTCTTTCAGAAACCTGGGATAAACTACCAGCACCTTATGGTGGCCCATCTCCAGTTCCAGTGGATCAGACAGACAGACAGACAGACAGAAAGACAGAGATAAGGATGGCAGGCCTGCCTGGTCTTTCTTTATTTCTTATACTTTTTAAAAAATGTTTGTTTATTTATTTATTTATTTATTTATTTATTTATTTATTTATTAGATATAAGTACACTGTAGCCTTCTTCAGACACTCCAGAAGAGGGTGTCATATTCTAGAGAATCTAAATCCCTCTTATGGTCTGAATATGATGTACATAAACACAGCCTCACATATACTTCTAAAAATTATAAATATGTGGGGCCACTGAAAGCACTCAACAATTAACAGCATTGTCTCCTCTTCCAGAGAACCTGGGATCAACTACCAGCACCTAAAAGGTGGCCCATCTCCAGTTCCAGGGGATCAGACAGACAGAGAGACAGTCAGTGATAAGGATGGCAGGCCTGCCTGGTCTTTCTTTCTTATCCTTTTTTTAAAAAAATGTTTATTTATTTATTTATTTATTTATTTATTTATTTATTCATTTATTATTAAATATAAGTACACTGTAGCTGTTCAGACACTCCAGAAGAGGGTGTCATATTCTGGAGAATCTAAATCCCACTTATGGTATGCATATGATGTACATAAACACAGCCTCACATATACTTCTAAAAATTTAAAGAAGGGTGGGGCCACTCTAAAAGCTCAACAATTAACAGCATTGTCTCCTCTTCCAGAGTACCTGGGATCAACTACCAGCAACTATATGGTGGCCCATCTCCAGTTCCAGGGGATCAGACAGACAGACATACAGACAGTGATAAGGATGGCAGGCCTGCCTGGTCTTTCTTTCTTTCTTATCCTTTTTAAAAAAATGTTTATTTATATATTTATTTATGTATTTATTAGATATATGTACACTGTAGCTGCTTTCAGACACTCCAGAAGAGGGTGTCAGATTCTGGAGAATCTAAATCCCTGTTATGGTCTGCATATGATGTACATAAACACAGCCTCGCATATACTTCTAAAAATTTAAAGATGTGTGGGGCCACTGAGAGGGCTCAACAATTAACAGCATTGTCTCCTCTTTCAGAGAACCTGGAATAAACTACCAGCACCTTATGGTGGCCCATCTCCAGTTCCAGTGGATCAGACAGACAGACAGACAGACAGAGAGACAGAGATAAGGATGGCAGGCCTGCCTGGTCTTTCTATCTTTCTTACCTTTTTTTAAAAAAATGTTCGTTTATTTATTTATTTATTTATTTATTAGATATAAGTACACTGTAGCTGTTCAGACACTCCAGAAGAGGGTGTCAGATTCTAGAGAATCTAAATCCCTCTTATGGTCTGAATATGATGTACATAAACACAGCCTCACATATACTTCTAAAAATTATAAATAGGTGGGGCCACTGAAAGGACTCAACAATTAACAGCATTGTCTCCTCTTCCAGAGAAACTGGGATCAACTACCAGCACCTACAAGGTGGCCCATCTCCAGTTCCAGGGGATCAGACAGACAGACAGACAGACAGTGATAAGGATTTCAGGCCTGCCTGGTCTTTCTTTCTTTCTTATCCTTTTTTAAAAAAAATGTTTGTTTATTTATTTATTTATTTATTTATTTATTTATTTAATATTAGATATAAGTACACTGTAGCTGTTCAGACACTCCAGAAGAGGGTGTCAGATTCTGGAGAATCTAAATCCCTCTTATGGTCTGCATATGATGTACATAAACACAGCCTCACATATACTTCTAAAAATTTAAAGAAGGGTGGGGCCACTCTAAAAGCTCAACAATTAACAGCATTGTCTCCTCTTCCAGAGGACCTGGGATCAACTACCAGCAACTATATGGTGGCCCATCTCCAGTTCCGGGGGATCAGACAGACAGACATACAGACAGTGATAAGGATGGCAGGCCTGCCTGGTCTTTCTTTCTTTATTATCCTTTTTAAAAAAATGTTTATTTATATATTTATTTATGTATTTATTAGATATAAGTACACCGTAGCTGTCTTCAGACACTCCAGAAGAGGGTGTCAGATTCTGGAGAATCTAAATCCCTTTTATGGTCTGCATATGATGTACATAAACACATCCTCACATATACTTCTAAAAATTTAAAGCTGTGTGGGGCCACTGAAAGGGCTCAACAATTAACAGCATTGTCTCCTCTTTCAGAGAACCTGGGATAAACTACCAGCACCTTATGGTGGCCCATCTCCAGTTCCAGTGGATCAGACAGACAGACAGACAGAGAGACAGAGATATGGATGGCAGGCCTGACTGGTCTTTCTTTATTTCTTATACTTTTTAAAAAAATGTTTATTTATTCATTTATTTATTTATTTATGTGTTTATTAGATATAAGTACACTGTAGCCGTCTTCAGACACTCCAGAAGATGGTGTCAGATTCTGGAGAATCTAAATCCCTCTTATGGTCTGAATATGATGTACATAAACACAGCCTCACATATACTTGTAAAAATTAAAAATGGGTGGGGCCACTGAAAGGGCTCAACAATTAACAGCATTGTCTCCTCTTCCAGAGAAACTGGGATCAACTACCAGCACCTACAAGGTGGCCCATCTCCAGTTCCAGGGGATCAGAGAGACAGACAGACAGACGGAGATAAGTATGGCAGGCCTGCCTTGTCTTCCTTTCTTTCTTTCTTATCCTTTTAAAATAATGTTTATTTATTTATTTATTTATTTATTTATTTATTTATTTATTTATATATGTATGTATTCATTAGATATAAGTACACTGTAGTTGTCTTCAGACAATCCAGAAGAGGGTGTCAGATACTGGAGAATCTAAATCCCTCTTATGGTCTGCATATGATGTACATAAACACAGCCTAACATATACTTCTAAAAATTTAAAGATAGGTGGAGCCACTGAAAGGGCTCAACAATTAATAGCATTGTCTCCTCTTCCAGAGAACCTGGGATCAACTAACAGCAACTATATGGTGGCCCATCTACAGTTCCAAGGGATCAGACAGTCTGACAGACAGACAGACTGACAGAGATTAGGATGGCAGGCCTGCCTGGTCTTTCTTTCTTTCTTATTCTTTTTAAAAAATGTTTATTTATTTATGTATTTATTAGATATAAGTACACTGTAGCTGTCTTCAGGCACTCCAGAAGAGGGTGTCAGATTCTGGAGAATCTAAATCCCTCTTATGGTCTGCATATGATGTACATAAACACAGCCTCACATATACTACTAAAAATTTAACGATGGGTGGGGCCACTGAAAGCGCTCAACAATTAACAGCATTGTCTCCTCTTCCAGAGAACCTGGGATCAACTACCAGCACCTATATGGTGGCCCATCTCCAGTTCCAGGGGATCAGAACGACTGACAGACAGACAGACAGAGATAAGGATGGTAGGCCTGCCTGGTCTTTCTTTTTTTCTTATCCGGTTTAAATAATGTTTATTTATTTTTTATTTATTTATTTATTTATGTATTTATTAGATATAAGTACACTGTAGCTGTCTTCAGACACTCCAGAAGAGGGTGTCAGATTCTGGAGAATCTAAATCCCTCTTATGGTCTGCATATGATGTACATAAACACAGCCTCACATATACTTCTAAATATTTAAAGATGGGTAGGGCCACTGATAGGGCTCAACAATTAACAGCATTGTCTCCTCTTCCAGAGAACCTGGGATCAACTACCAGCAACTTTATGGAAGCCCAACTCCAGTTCCAGGGGATCAGACAGACAGACAGACAGACAGAGATAAGGATGGCAGGCCTGCCTGGTCTTACTTTCTTTCTTATCCTTTTTAAAAAATGTTTATTTATTTATTTATTTATTTATTTATTTATTTATTATATATAAGTACACTGTAGCTGTCTTCAGTCACTCCAGTAGAGGGTGTCAGATTCTGGAGAATCTAAGTCCTCTTATAATCTGAATATGATGTACATAAACACAGCCTCACATAAACTTCTAAATATTTAAAGAAGTGTGGGGCCACTGAAAGGGCTCAACAATTAACCGAATTGTCTCCTCTTCCAGAGAACCTTGGATCAACTACCAGCACAATATGGTGGCCCATCTCCAGTTCCCGGGGATCAGATAGACAGACAGACAGACAGACAGAGATATGGATGGCAGGCCTGCCTGGTCTTTCTTTCTTTCTTATACTTTTTAAAATATGTTTATTTATTTATTTATTTATTTATCTATTTATTTATTAGATATAAGTACACTGTAGCTGTCTTCAGACACTCCAGAAGAGGGTGTCAGATTCTGGAGAATCTAAATCCCTCTTATGGTCTGCATATGATGTACATAAACACAGCCTCACATATACCTCTAAATATTTAAAGATGGGTGGCGCCACTGAAAGGGCTCAAAAATTAACAGCATTGTCTCCTTTTCCAGAGTACCTGGGATCAACTACCAGCAACTATATGGTGGCCCATCTCCAGTTCCAGGGGATCAGACAGACAGACATACAGACAGTGATAAGGATGGCAGGCCTGCCTGGTCTTTCTTTCTTTCTTATCCTTTTTAAAAAATATATATTTATTTATTTATTTATTTTTTATGTATTTCTTAGATATAAGTACACTGTAGCTTTCTTTAGACACCCAGAGGAGGGTGTCAGATTCTGGAGAATGAAAATCCCTCTTATGGTCTTCATAGGATGTACATAAACACAGCCTCACATATACTGAGCTGAGGTGTCACAGGCCAACTGCTGGAATTTCTGAGTACCACCTAGAATGAGAAAAGCTATGCTGTGGTTGCTTAATTTATGTATTTTATTATTTCTATTTGTTGTTTTGTTTTGTTTTATTTGTTTTTAGAGAAGTCCTCAGTCTGTAGCTCTGGCTGACCCAGGACTGCCTACTTGTGTTAATTAGGGTTTCACAGCTGAGAACAGACACCAAGAGCAAGGTAAGGCTTAGAAAACTCTACATTCAGTGGTGGCTCAAGCTCTTAATGAGAGCACTCTGTAGGCAGAGGCAGTCAGTTTCTGAGTTTGAGGCCAACCTGGTGAAAGACAGGGCTAGGGTAGGGGCTAGGGTGAGGAAAGAAAGAAAGAAAAGAAAGAAAGAAAGAAAGAAGAATAAAAAGTTTTTATAAAAGTTTTATAAAAAGTGTTAAAGTTTTTAAAAATTAAAAAAAAAAATACCAGATCACCATCACACAGCATTGGCTGTCTTCAGGTGTATCCTTTCAGCCTCCAAAACAAAAAACAATGGCTGGCTGTCTTCAGGTATATCCTATTCTCGAGTCTTATTTCCAACCTTAGAGCTGGGCTGAGCTGCCTCATTATGTAATTGCAAACCTTCCTTGGTTTGTCTTTTCCATTTCTAAGACTAACAGGCCTTTTTCTATTTATTGAATATGCTCATGACTGTCCTTTAGATATAGTAAATATAACTGTTGCTTATAAAACGTGTTTTCTAGGAATTTTTAAAGGGCAATGGCAGAGTTTATTTATAAAAAAATATTTTGCATTTATTTATTTGTGTGAGTGATGAAGCTCAGGTCTTCAAACTCGTCAGGAGGTATGATTACCTACCCTCTCTCTCAACCCCTCTCTCTCCTCTCTCAATGATTGTGTAAGAATGTTTTGCATGTGTATGCTGTGCCCACAGACTCCAGAACAGAGTATTAGATCCCCTGGAACTGGAGATGGGCCACCATATATAATACTGGTAATTGAGCCCAGGTTCTCTGGAAGAGGAGACAATGCTCTTAATTGTTGAGCCCTCTCTGTAGCCACATCTTTCTTTCTTTTTTTTTTTTGAGTATATGTGAGGCTGTGTTTATATACATCATATGCAGACAATAAGAATGATTTAGATTCTTCAGAATCTGACACCCTCTTCTGGACTGTCTGAACATAGCTACAGCATACTTAAATATAATAAATAAATAAATCTTTAAAAAGAAAAGGAAAAGTAAAAAAGAAAGAACAGGCCTGCCATATGCATGTTCATAGAGGAAAATGAAGAGACCCCAATCTAACCTCAGCAGGGTGCTTCCTTCTGGATGGTAGCTCACAGTTTCCTCCCAGCAAGACAGGCAAATCACTGAGTTCAAGGACAGTAAGGTTCAGGACAGCCAAGGTTAGGAAGGAAAAGGGTCTATGTTGAGAATACAAACCGACAAAACAACAACTAGGAAAAAGAAGTGACAGTGTAACTTGGGGTAGGGTACCAACAAGAGAAAGCTTTCTGTTACCACTTACAAACACCAGTAGCCTTGCACCCTTCTGCCCAGGTCCCTGCCTTCCTTTCTAGGAATTCTAAGGATGCTAGGGGGTGGGGGAATCCAGATTAACTTTTTAAAAACAAAGACTTGGTCTTTGATGTCTATAGGAAGCCCTTCTCAGTGCCTTTAACTACCACTGAACTTTCAGGGCTGTGACTCAACTGTAACAAGGAACAGAGCTAAGAACCTGCAGCCTTTGAAAACAACTATTTTTTTAAAGTGGGGGACACAAATCAGCAGTAGAACCCCTCAGGTTCAGCCATAATACTTGTTAGGGAAAGAGCCTCAATGTCCGGAGCTGAGGTCTCATGGGTGAACTGCTTCAAGCTCTGAGTTTCATTGAAAGAAAGAAAAGATATCATGTGGTTGCTTAATTTATTTATTTTATTATTTCTATTTTTTGTTTTCTTTTGTTTTGTTTTAGAAAAGGCCTCAGTCTGTAGCTATGGCTGACCTAGGACAGACTGCATGTGTTAATTAGGGTTTCACAGCTGAGAAACAGACCATACCTATGTAAGACTTAGAAAACCAAACAGTCAGTGGTGGCTCGAGCTCTTAATGAGAGCACTCTGGAGGCAGAGGCAGTCAGTTTCTGAGTTCGAGGCCAGCCTGGTTGAAGACAGGGATAGGCAGGGCTAGGCAAGGCAGGGCTGGGCTAGGCTAGGCTAGGCAAGGGGATGGGCTAGTCAAGGCAAGGGACTAGGCTAGGCTACTCAAGGGGCTAGGCAAGGCAGACAGACAGAGGGAAAGACAGACAAGGATGGCAGGCCTGCCTGGTTTTTCTTTCTTTCTTATCCCTTTAAAAAAATGTTTATTTATTTATTTATTTATTTATGTATTTATTAGATATAAGTACACTGTAGCTGTCTTCAGACACTCCAGAAGAAGGTGTCAGATTCTGGAGAATCTATATCCCTCTTATGGTCTGCATATGATGTACATAAACACAGCCTCATATTTACATCTTAAAATTTAAAGATGTGTGGGGCCAATGAAAGGGATCAACAATTAACAGCATTGTCTCCTCTTATGGAGAACCTGGGATCAACTACGAGCAACTATATGGTGGCTCATCTCAAGTTCCAGGGGATCAGACAGACAGACAGACATACAGACAGATAGAGTTAAGGATTTCAGGCCTACCTGGTCTTTCATTCTTTCTTATCCTTTTTAAAAAATGTTTATTAATTTAAGTATGTATTTATTAGATATAAGTACACTCTAGCTGTCTTCAAACACTCCCGAAGAGGGTGTCAGATTCTGGAGAATCTATATCCCTCTTATGGTCTGCATATGATGTACATGAACACAGCCTCACATATACTTCTAAAAATTTAAAGATGGGTGGGGCCACTGAAAAGGCTCAACAATTAACAGCACTTACTCCTCTTCCAGAGAACCTGAGATCAACTACCAGCAATTATATGGTGGCCCATCTCCAGTTGCAGGGGATCAGACAGACAGACAGACAGACAAGGATAGCAGTCCTGCCTGGTCTCTCTTTCTTTATTATCCTTTTTTAAAAATGTTTATTTGTTTATTTATGAATTTATTAGATATAAGTACACGGTAGCTGTCTTCAGACACTCAAGAAGAGGGTGTCAGATTCTGGAGAATCTAAACCCCTCTTATGGTCTGCATATTCGGTACATAAACACAGCCTCGCATATACTTCTAAAAATTTAAAGAAGGGTGGGGCCAGTGAAAGGGCTCAACAATTAACAGCATTGTCTCCTTTTCCAGAGAACCTGGGATCAACTACAAGCAACTCTATGATGGCCCATCTCCAGTTCCAGAGGATCAGACAGACAGACAGACAGACAGAGATAAGGATGGCAGGCCTGTCTGGTCTTTCTTTCTTTCTTATCCTTTTTAAAAAAATGTTTATTTATATATTTATTTATGTATTTATTAGATATAAGTACACTGTAGCTGTCTTCAGACACTCCAGAAGAGGGTGTCAGATTCTGGAGAATCTAAATCCCTCTTATGGTCTGCATATGATGTACATAAACACAGCCTCACATATACTTCTAAAAATTTAAAGATGTGTGGGGCCACTGAGAGGGCTCAACAATTAACAGCATTGTCTCCTCTTTCAGAGAACCTGGGATAAACTACCAGCACATTATGGTGGCCCATCTCCAGTTCCAGTGGATCAGACAGACAGACAGACAGACAGAGAGACAGAGATAAGGATGGCAGGCCTGCCTGGTCTTTCTTTAATTCTTATACTTTTTAAAAAATGTTTATTTATTTATTTATTTATTTATTTATTTATGTATTTATTAGATATAAGTACACTGTAGCCGTCTTCAGACACTCCAGCACAGGGTGACAGATTCTAGAGAATCTAAATCCCTCTTATGGTCTGAATATGATGTACATAAACACAGAATCACATATACTTCTAAAAATTAAAAATGGGTGGGGCCACTGAAAGGGCTCAACAATTAACAGCATTGTCTCCTCTTCCAGAGAACCTGGGATCAACTACCAGCACCTAAAAAGTGGCCCATCTCCAGTTCCAGGGGATCAGACAGACAGACAGACAGACAGAGATAAGGATGGCAGGCCTGCCTGGTCTTTCTTTATTTCTTATCCTTTTAAAATAATGTTTATTTATTTATTTATTTCTTTATTTATTTATTTATTTATTTATTAGATATAAGTACACTGTAGTTGTCTTCAGACACTCCAGAAGAGGGTGTCAGATTCTGGAGAATCTAAATCCCTCTTATGGTCTGCATATGATGTACATAAACACAGCCTAACATATACTTCTAAAAATTTAAAGATAGGTGGAGCCACTGTAAGGGCTCAACAATTAACAGCATTGTCTCCTCTTCCAGAGAACCTGGCATCAACTAACAGCAACTATATGATGGCCCATCTCCAGTTCCAAGGGATCAGACAGACTGACAGACAGACAGAGTGACAGAAATAAGGATGGCAGGCCTGCCTGGTCTTTCTTTCTTTCTTATCCTTTTTAAAAAATGTTTATTTATTTATTTGTTTATTAGATATAAGTACACTGTAGCCGTCTTCAGACACTCCAGAAGAAGGTGTCAGATTCTGGAGAATCTAAATCCCTATTAAGGTCTGCATATGATGTACATAAACACAGCCTCACATATACTACTAAAAATGTAACGATGGGTGGGGCCACTGAAAGCGCTCAACAATTAACAGCATTGTCTCCTCTTCCAGAGAACCTGGGATCAACTACCAGCAACTATATGGCAGCCCATCTCCAGTTCCAGGGCATCAGACAGACAGACAGACAGACAGAGATAAGGATGGCAGGCCTGCCTGGTCTACTTTCTTTCTTATCCTTTTTAAAAAATGTTTATTTATTTATTTACTTATTTATTTATTATATATAAGTACACTGTAGCTGTCTTCAGACACTCCAGTAGAGGGTGTCAGATTCTGAAGAATCTAAATCCTCTTATAATCTGAACATGATGTACTTAAACACAGCTCACATATACTTCTAAATATTTAAAGAAGTGTGGGGCCACTGAAAGGGCTCGACAATTAAGAGCATTGTCTCCTCTTCCAGAGAACCTTGGATCAACTACCAGCAACTATATGGTGGTCCATCTCCAGTTTCAGGGGATCAGACAGACATACAGACAGACAGACAGAGATAAGGATGGCAGGCCTGCCTGGTCTTACTTTGTTTCTTATCCTTTTTAAAAAATGTTTATTTATTTATTTATTTATTACATATAAGTACACTGTAGCTGTCTTCAGACACTCCAGTAGAGGGTGTCAGATTCTGGAGAATCTAAATCCTCTTATAATCTGAATATGATGTACATAAACACAGCCTCACATATACTTCTAAATATTTAAAGAAGTGTGGGGCCACTGAAAGGGCTCAACAATTAAGAGCATTGTCTCCTCTTCCAGAGAACCTTGGATAAACTACCAGCAACTATATGGTGGCCCATCTCCTGTTCCCGGGGATCAGATAGACAGACAGACAGACAGGCAGAGATATGGATGGCAGGACTGCCTGGTCTTTCTTTCTTTCTTATCCTTTTTAAAAAATGTTTATTTATTTATTTATTTATGTATTTAGTAGATATAAGTACACTGTAGCTGTTCAGACACTACAGAAGAGGGTGTCAGATTCTGGAGAATCTAAATCCCTCTTATGGTCTGCATATGATGTACCTAAACACAGCCTCACATATATTTCTAAAAATTTAAAGATGTGTGGGGCCACTGAGAGGGCTCAACAATTAACAGCATTGTCTCCTCTTTCAGAGAACCTGGGATAAACTACCAGCACCTTATGGTGGCCCATCTCCAGTTCCAGTGGATCAGACAGACAGACAGACAGACAGAGAGGCCTGCCTTGTCTTTCTTTATTTCTTATACTTTTTAAAAAATCTTTATTTATTTATTTATTTATTTATTTATGTATTTATTAGATATAAGTACACTGTAGCCGTCTTCAGACACTCCAGAAGAGGGTGTCAGATTCTGGAGAATCTAAATCCCTCTTATGGTCTGCATATGATGTACATAAACACAGCCTCACATATACTTCTAAAAATTAAAAATTGGTGGGGCCACTGAAATGGTTCAACAATTAACAGCATTGTCTCCTCTTCCAGAGAAGCTGGGATCAACTACCAGCACCTACAAGGTGGCCCATCTCCAGTTCCAGGGGATCAGACAGACAGACAGACAGACAGACAGAGATAAGGATGGCAGGCCTGCCTGGTCTTTCTTTCTTTCTTATCCTTTTTAAAAAATATTTATTTATTTATTTATTTATTTTTTATGTATTTCTTATATATAAGTACACTGTAGCTTTCTTTAGACACTCCAGAGGAGGGTGTCAGATTCTGGAGAATGTAAATCCCTCTTATGGTCTGCATAGGATGTACATAAACACAGCCTCACATATACTGAGCTGAGGTGTCACAGGCCAACTGCTGGAATTTCTGAGTACCACCTAGAGAGAGAAAAGCTATGCTGTGTTTGCTTAATTTTTGTATTTTATTATTTCTATTTGTTGTTTTGTTTTGTTTTATTTGTTTTTAGAGAAGTCCTCAGTCTGTAGCTCTGGCTGACCCAGGACTGCCTACTTGTGTTAATTAGGGTTTCACAGCTGAGAATAGACACCAAGAGCAAGGTAAGGCTTAGAAAACCCTACATTCAGTGGTGGCTCAAGCTCTTAATGAGAGCACTCTGTAGATAGAGGCAGTCAGTTTCTGAGTTCGAGGCCACCCTGGTGAAAGACAGGGCTAGGGTAGGGGCTAGGGTGAGGAAAGGAAGAAAGGAAAGAAGAAAGAAAGAAAGAAAAAGTTTTTATAAAAGTTTTATAAAAAGTGTTAAAGTTTTTAAAAATTAAAAAAAAAAAAATACCAGATCACCATCACACAGCATTGGCTGTCTTCAGGTGTATCCTTTCAGCCTCCAAAACAAAAAACAATGGCTGGCTTTCTTCAGGTGTATCCTATTCTCGAGTCTTATTTCCAACCTTAGAGCTGGGCTGAGCTGCCTCATTATGTAATTGCAAACCTTCCTTGGTTTGTCTTTTCCATTTCTAAGACTAACAGGCCTTTTTCTATTTATTGAATATGCTCATGACTGTCCTTTAGATATAGTAAATATAACTGTTGCTTATAAAACTTGTTTTTTTAGGAATTTTTAAAGGGCAATGGCAGAGTTTATTTATAAAAAAATATTTTGCATTTATTTATTTGTGTGAGTGATGAAGCTCAGGTCTTCAAACTCGTCAGGAGGTATGATTACCTACCCTCTCTCTCAACCCCTCTCTCTCCTCTCTCAATGATTGTGTAAGAATGTTTTGCATGTGTATGCTGTGCCCACAGACTCCAGAACAGAGTATTAGATCCCCTGGAACTGGAGATGGGCCACCATATATAATACTGGTAATTGAGCCCAGGTTCTCTGGAAGAGGAGACAATGCTCTTAATTGTTGAGCCCTCTCTGTAGCCACATCTTTCTTTCTTTCTTTTTTTTTTTTGAGTTTATGTGAGGCTGTGTTTATATACATCATATGCAGACAATAAGAATGATTTAGATTCTTCAGAATCTGACACCCTCTTCTGGACTGTCTGAACATAGCTACAGCATACTTAAATATAATAAATAAATAAATCTTTAAAAAGAAAAGGAAAAGTAAAAAAGAAAGAACAGGCCTGCCATATGCATGTTCATAGAGGAAAATGGAAGAGACCCCAATCTAACCTCAGCAGGGTGCTTCCTTCTGGATGGTAGCTCACAGTTTCATCCCAGCAAGACAGGCAAATCACTGAGTTCAAGGACAGTAAGGTTCAGGACAGCCAAGGTTAAGAAGGAAAAGGGTCTATGTTGAGAATACAAACCGACAAAACAACAACTAGGAAAAAGTAGTGACAGTGTAACTTGGGGTAGGGTACCAACAAGAGAAAGCTTTCTGTTACCACTTACAAACACCAGTAGCCTTGCACACTTCTGCCCAGGTCCCTGCCTTCCTTTCTAGGCATTCTAAGGATGCCAGGGGGTGGGGGAATCCAGATTAACTTTTTAAAAACAAAGACTTGGTCTTTGATGTCTATAGGAAGCCCTTCTCAGTGCCTTTAACTACCACTGAACTTTCAGGGCTGTGACTCAACTGTAACAAGGAACAGGGCTAAGAACCTGCAGCCTTTGAAAACAACTATTTTTTTAAAGTGGGGGACACAAATCAGCAGTAGAACCCCTCAGGTTCAGCCATAATACTTGTTAGGGAAAGAGCCTCAATGTCCGGAGCTGAGGTCTCATGGGTGAACTGCTTCAAGCTCTGAGTATCATTGAAAGAAAGAAAAGATATCATGTGGTTGCTTAATTTATTTATTTTATTATTTCTATTTTTTGTTTTCTTTTGTTTTGTTTTAGAAAAGGCCTCAGTCTGTAGCTATGGCTGACCTAGGACAGACTACATGTGTTAATTAGGGTTTCACAGCTGAGAAACAGACCATACCTATGTAAGACTTAGAAAACCCAACAGTCAGTGGTGGCTCGAGCTCTTAATGAGAGCACTCTGGAGGCAGAGGCAGTCAGTTTCTGAGTTCGAGGCCAGCCTGGTTAAAGACAGGGATAGGCAGGGCTAGGCAAGGCAGGGCTGGGCTAGGCTAGGCTAGGCAAGGGGCTGGGCTAGTCAAGGCAAGGGACTAGGCTAGGCTACTCAAGGGGCTAGGCAAGACAGACAGACAGAGAGAAAGACAGACAAGGATGGCAGGCCTGCCTGGTTTTTCTTTATTTCTTATCCCTTTTAAAAAATGTTTATTTATTTATTTATTTATTTATTTATGTATTTATTAGATATAAGTACACTGTAGCTGTCTTCAGACACTCCAGAAGAGGGTGTCAGATTCTGGAGAATCTATATCCCTCTTATGGTCTGCATATGATGTACATAAACACAGTCTCACATTTACTTCTAAAAATTTAAAGATGTGTGGGGCCAATGAAAGGGATCAACAATTAACAACATTGTCTCCTCTTATAGAGAACCTGGGATCAACTACCAGCAACTATATGGTGGCCCATCTCCAGTTCCAGGGGATCAGACAGACAGACAGACATACAGACAGATAGAGTTAAGAATGGCAGGCCTACCTGGTCTTTCATTCTTTCTTATCCTTTTTAAAAAATGTTTATTAATTTAAGTATGTATTTATTAGATTTAAGTACATTGTAGCTGTCTTCAAACACTCCCGAAGAGGGTGTCAGATTCTGGAGAATCTATATCCCTCTTATGGTCTGCATATGATGTACATGAACACAGCCTCACATATACTTCTAAAAATTTAAAGATGGGTGGGGCCACTGAAAGGGCTCAACAATTAACAGCACTGACTCATCTTCCAGACAACCTGGGATTGAAAGAAGAAAAGCTGAACTCTCCATGAACTCTCCAACTCAGAGTTCTCTTACCCCTCCCATCTAGAGGTTGTTCCCGGAACACACCTGAACTTTTTACCTCAGAGTACATTCTTGAACTCTTCACCCCAGAGTCCGACCCCTCCCAAGTGAGAACAGTTCCAGGAGCATTTCTGAGATAAGGGTCTCCTGGAGCGAACTCAGTCCAACCCCTCCTAACTGAAGACTGTTCCAAGAACATTTTTGAGATAGGGGCCTCCTGGTACTACCCCAGAATGTTCCAATAGATCGAGTACATTGCCAAAATATAGGACACGACCCCTTGGTTATGTAAAGCTCCTTGGCAGAACACCTTGGTGACGTAAAACTTGTACTTTTCTCCTTACCCTTCTCCTATAAAAGCCTGTGACAAGTCTGGGCCAATTGCCGAATCTCCTCTGCACCTTGCTGGCTGCATGAGTTTCGACCCCAGATATCTGGTATATGTGCTTTTTGTGTGCTTTCTTGTCGTTGCTGTATTAAATCTTACTCTCTATACATCTTAAGTTCGGTCTCAGTGTCTTCTTGGGTGCGCGGCTGACCCGAGGCTTGAGTAAGTGCCTCCCTTTGGGAGTCCTGGAGTCTTTCACTACCAGCAACAAAATGGTGGCCCATCTCCAGTTCCAGGAGATCAGACAGACAGACAAACAGAGAGACAGACAGACAGACAAAGATAAGGATGGCAGCCCTGCCTGGTCTTTCTTTCTTTCTTATCCTTTTTAAAAAATGTTTATTTATTTATTTATTTATTTATTTATTTATTTATTAGATATAAGTACACTGTAGCTATCTTCAGATACTCCAAAAGAGGGTGTCAGATTCTGGAGAATCTAAATCCCTCTTATGGTCTGCATATGATGTACATAAACACAGCCTCACATATACTTCTAAAAATTTAAAGATGGGTGGGGCCACAGAAAGGGATCAACAATTAACAGCATTGTCTCCTCTTCCAGAGAACCTTGGATAAACTACCAGCAACTATATGGTGGCCCATCTCCAGTTCCAGGGTATCAGACAGACAGACAGACAGACAGAGATAAGAATGGAGGCCTGCCTGGTCTTTCTTTCTTTCTTATACTTTAAAAAAAAATGTTTATTTATTTATTTATTTATTTATTACATATAAGTACACTGTAGCTGTCTTCAGACACTCCAGAAGAGGGTGCCAGATTCTGGAGAATCTAAATCCCTCTTATGGTCTGCATATGATGTACATAAACACAGCCTCACATATACTTCTAAAAATTTAAAGATGTGTGGGGGCACTGAAAGGGCTCAAAAATTAACAGCATTGTCTCCTCTAACAGAGAACCTGGGATCAACTACCAGCAACTATATGGTGGCCCATCTCCAGTTCCAGGGGATCAGGCAGACAAAGAGACAGACAGACAAGGGTGGCAGTCCTACCTGGGTTTTCTTTCTTTCTTATCCTTTTTAAAAAATGTTTATTTATTTATTTATGTATTTATAAGATATAAGTACACTGTAGCTGTCTTCAGACACTCAAGAAGAGGGTGTCAGATTCTGGAGAATATAAATCCCTCTTATGGTCTGCATATGATGGACATAAACACAGATTCACATACACTTCTAAAAATTTAAGATGGGTGGGGCCACTGAAAGGGCTCAACAATTAACAGCATTGTCTCTTCTTCCAGAAAACCGGGGATCAACTACCAGCAACTATATGGTGGCCCATCTCCAGTTCCAGGGGATCAGACAGACAGACAGACAGACAGACAGAGATAAGGAGGGCAGGCCTGCCTGGTTTTTCTTTCTTTCTTATCCTTTTAAAATAATGTTTATTTATTTATTTATTTATTTATTTATGTATTTATTAGATATAAGTACACTGTAGTTGTCTTCAGACACTCCAGAAGAAGGTGTCAGATTCTGGAGAATCTAAATCCCTCTTATGGTCTGCATATGATGTACATAAACACAGCCTAACATATACTTCTAAAAATTTAAAGATAGGTGGAGCCACTGAAAGGGCTCAACAATTAACAGCATTGTCTCCTCTTCCAGAGATCCTTGGATAAACTACCAGCAACTATATGGTGGCCCATCTCCAGTTCCAGGGTATCAGACAGACAGACAGACAGACAGAGATAAGAATGGAGGCCTGCCTGGTCTTTCTTTCTTTCTTATACTTTAAAAAAAAAATGTTTATTTATTTATTTATTTATTTATTTATTTATTACATATAAGTACACTGTAGCTGTCTTCAGACACTCCAGAAGAGGGTGCCAGATTCTGGAGAATCTAAATCCCTCTTATGGTCTGCATATGATGTACATAAACACAGCCTCACATATACTTCTAAAAATGTAAAGAAGTGTGGGCCCACTGAAAGGGCTCAACAATTAACAGCATTGTCAACTCTACCAGAGATCCTGGGATCAACTACCAGCAACTATATGGTGGCCCATCTCCAGTTCCAGCTGATCAGACAGACAGACAGACAGACAAGGATAATGATGGCAGGCCTACCTGGTCTTTCTTTCTTTCTTATCCTTTTTAAAAAATGTTTATTCATATATTTATGTATTTATTAGATAAAAGTACAATGTAGCTGTCTTCAAACAATCAAGAAGAGGGTGTCAGATTCTGGAGAATCTAAATCCCTCTTATGGTCTGCATATGATGTACATAAACACAGCCTCAACTTTACTTCTAAAAATTTAAAGATGGGTGGGGCCACTGAAATGGCTCAACAATTAACAGCATTGTCTCCTCTTCCAGAGAGCCTGGGATCAACTTCCAGCAACTATATGGTGGCCCATCTCCAGTTCCAGGGTATCAAACAGACAGACAGACAGACAGAGTTAAGGATGGAGGCCTGCCTGTTCTTTCTTTCTTTCTTATCCTTTTTAAAAATATTTATTTTTTATATATGTATTCATTAGATATAAGTAAACTGTATCTGTTTCAGACACTGCAGAAGAGGTTGTCAGATTCTGGAGAATCTAAATCCCTCTTATGTTCTGAATATGATGTACATAAACACAGCCTCACATATACTTCTAAAAATTAAAAATGGGTGGGGCCACTGAAAGGGCTCAACAATTAATAGCATTGTCTCCTCTTCCAGAGAACCTGGGATCAACTACCAGCTCCTACAAGGTGGCCCATCTCCAGTTCCAGGGGATCAGACAGACAGACAGACAGACAGAGATAATGATGGCAGGCCTGCCTGGTCTATCTTTCTTTCTTATCCTTTTTAAAAAATATTTATTTATTTATTTATTTATTTATTTATTTATTTATTTATTTCTTAGATATAAGTACACTGTAGCTCTCTTCAGACACTCCAGAGGAGGGTGTCAGATTCTGGAGAATGTAAATCCCTCTTATGATCTGCATATGATGTACATAAACACAGCCTCACATATACTGAGCTGAGGTGTCACAGGCCAACTGCTGGAATTTCTGAGTACCACCTAGAGAGAGAAAAGCTATGCTGTGGTTTCTTAATTTATGTATTTTATTATTTCTATTTGTTGTTTTGTTTTGTTTTATTTGTTTTTAGAGAAGTCCTCAGTCTGTAGCTCTGGCTGACCCAGGACTGCCTACTTGTGTTAATTAGGGTTTCACAGCTGAGAACAGACACCAAGAGCAAGGTAAGGCTTAGAAAACCCTACATTCAGTGGTGGCTCAAGCTCTTAATGAGAGCACTCTGTAGGTAGAGGCAGTCAGTTTCTGAGTTCGAGGCCACCCTGGTGAAAGACAGGGCTAGGGTAGGGGCTAGGGTGAGGAAAGGAAGAAAGGAAAGAAGAAAGAAAGAAAGAAAAAGTTTTTATAAAAGTTTTATAAAAAGTGTTAAAGTTTTTAAAAATTAAAAAAAAAAAATACCAGATCACCATCACACAGCATTGGCTGTCTTCAGGTGTATCCTTTCAGCCTCCAAAACAAAAAACAATGGCTGGCTGTCTTCAGGTGTATCCTATTCTCGAGTCTTATTTCCAAACTTAGAGCTGGGCTGAGCTGCCTCATTATGTAATTGCAAACCTTCCTTGGTTTGTCTTTTCCATTTCTAAGACTAACAGGCCTTTTTCTATTTATTGAATATGCTCATGACTGTCCTTTAGATATAGTAAATATAACTGTTGCTTATAAAACTTGTTTTCTAGGAATTTTTAAAGGGCAATGGCAGAGTTTATTTATAAAAAAATATTTTGCATTTATTTATTTGTGTGAGTGATGAAGCCCAGGTCTTCAAACTCGTCAGGAGGTATGATTACCTCCCCTCTCTCTCAACCCCTCTCTCTCCTCTCTCAATGATTGTGTAAGAATGTTTTGCATGTGTATGCTGTGCACACAGACTCCAGAACAGAGTATTAGATCCCCTGGAACTGGAGATGGGCCACCATATATAATACTGGTATTTGAGCCCAGGTTCTCTGGAAGAGGAGACAATGCTCTTAATTGTTGAGCCCTCTCTGTAGCCACATCTTTTTTCTTTCTTTTTTTTTTTTTTTGAGTATATGTGAGGCTGTGTTTATATACATCATATGCAGACAATAAGAATGATTTAGATTCTTCAGAATCTGACACCCTCTAATGGACTGTCTGAAGATAGCTACAGCATACTTAAATATAATAAATAAATAAATCTTTAAAAAGAAAAGGAAAAGTAAAAAAGAAAGATCAGGCCTGCCATATGCATGTTCATAGAGGAAAATGGAAGAGACCCCAATCTAACCTCAGCAGGGTGCTTCCTTCTGGATGGTAGCTCACAGTTTCATCCCAGCAAGACAGGCAAATCACTGAGTTCAAGGACAGTAAGGTTCAGGACAGCCAAGGTTAGGAAGGAAAAAGGTCTATGTGGAGAATACAAACCGACAAAACAACAACTAGGAAAAAGAAGTGACAGTGTAACTTGGGGTAGGGTACCAACAAGAGAAAGCTTTCTGTTACCACTTACAAACACCAGTAGCCTTGCACCCTTCTGCCCAGGTCCCTGCCTTCCTTTCTAGGAATTCTAAGGATGCCAGGGTGTGGGGGAATCCAGATTAACTTTTTAAAAACAAAGACTTGGTCTTTGATGTCTATAGGAAGCCCTTCTCAGTGCCTTTAACTACCACTGAACTTTCAGGGCTGTGACTCAACTGTAACAAGGAACAGAGCTAAGAACCTGCAGCCTTTGAAAACAACTATTTTTTTAAAGTGGGGGACCCAAATCAGCAGTAGAACCCCTCAGGTTCAGCCATAATACTTGTTAGGGAAAGAGCCTCAATGTCCGGAGCTGAGGTCTCATGGGTGAACTGCTTCAAGCTCTGAGTATCATTGAAAGAAAGAAAAGATATCATGTGGTTGCTTAATTTATTTATTTTATTATTTCTATTTTTTGTTTTCTTTTGTTTTGTTTTAGAAAAGGCCTCAGTCTGTAGCTATGGCTGACCTAGGACAGACTACACGTGTTAATTAGGGTTTCACAGCTGAGAAACAGACCATACCTATGTAAGACTTAGAAAACACAACAATCAGTGGAGGCTCGAGGTCTTAATGAGAGCACTCTGGAGGCAGAGGCAGTCAGTTTTTGAGATCGAGGCCAGCCTGGTTAAAGACAGGGATAGGCAGGGCTAGGCAAGGCAGGGCTGGGCTAGGATAGGCTAGGCAAGGGGCTGGGCTAGTCAAGGCAAGGGACTAGGCTAGGCTACTCAAGGGGCTAGGCAAGACAGACAGACAGAGAGAAAGACAGACAAGGATGGCAGGCCTGCCTGGTTTTTCTTTCTTTCTTATCCCTTTTAAAAAATGTTTATTTATTTATTTATTTATTTATTTATGTATTTATTAGATATAAGTACACTGTAGCTGTCTTCAGACACTCCAGAAGAGGGTGTCAGATTCTGGAGAATCTATATCCCTCTTATGGTCTGCATATGATGTACATAAACACAGCCTCACATTTACTTCTAAAAATTTAAACATGTGTGGGGCCAATGAAAGGGATCAACAATTAACAGCATTGTCTCCTCTTATAGATAACCTGGGATCAACTACCAGCAACTATATGGTGGCCCATCTCCAGTTCCAGGGGATCAGACAGACAGACAGACATACAGACAGATAGAGTTAAGGATGGCAGGCCTACCTGGTCTTTCATTCTTTCTTATCCTTTTTAAAAAATGTTTATTAATTTAATTATGTATTTATTAGATTTAAGTACACTGTAGCTGTCTTCAAACACTACCGAAGAGGGTGTCAGATTCTGGAGAATCTATATCCCTCTTATGGTCTGCATATGATGTACATGAACACAGCCTCACATATACTTCTAAAAATTTAAAGATGGGTGGGGCCACTGAAAGGGCTCAACAATTAACAGCACTGACTCCTCTTCCAGAGAACCTAGGATCAACTACCAGCAATTATATGGTGGCCCATCTCCATTTCCAGGGGATCAGACAGACAGACAGACAAGGATGGCATACTTGCCTGGTCTCTCTTTCTTTATTATCCTTTTTTAAAAATGTTCATTTGTTTATTTATGAATTTATTAGATATAAGTACACTGTAGCTGTCTTCAGACACTCCAGAAGAGGGTGTCAGATTCTGGAGAATCTAAATCCCTCTTATGGTCTGCATATTCGGTACATAAACACAGCCTCGCATATACTTCTAAAAATTTAAAGATGGGTGGGGCCACTGAAAGGGCTCAACAATTAACAGCATTGTCTCCTCTTCCAGAGAACCTGGGATCAACTACAAGCAACTCTATGGTGGCCCATCTCCAGGTCCAGAGGATCAGACAGACAGACAGACAGACAGAGATAAGGATGGCAGGCCTGCCTGGACTTTCTTTCTTTCTTATCTTTTTAAAAAAATGTTTATTTCTTTATTTATGTATTTATTAGATATAAGTACACTGTATCCGTCATAGACACTCCAAAAGACGGTGTCAGATTCTGGAGAATATAAATCCCTCTTTAAGGGTCTGAATATGATGTACATAAACACAGCATCACATTTACTTCTAGAAATTTAAAGATGGGTGGGGCCACTGAAAGGGCTGAACAATTAACAGCATTGTCTCCTCTTCAGAAGACCTGGGATCAACTATCAGCAACAAAATGGTGGCCCATCTCCAGTTCCAGGAGATCAGACAGACAGACAAACAGAGAGACAGACAGACAGACAAAGATAAGGAGGGCAGCCCTGCCTGGTCTTTCTTTCTTTCTTATCCTTTTAAAAAAATGTTTATTTATTTATTTATTTATTTATTTATGTATTTATTAGATATAAGTACACTGTAGCTGTCTTCAGACACTCTAGAAGAGGGTGTCATCTTCTGGAGAATCTAAATCCCTCTTATGGTCTGCATATGATGTACATAAACACAGCCTCACATATACTTCTAAAAATTTAAAGATGGGTGGGCCCACTGAAAGGGCTCAACAATTAACAGCATTGTCTCTTCTTCCAGAGAACGTGGGATCAACTACCAGCAACTATATGGTGGCCCATCTCAAGTTCCAGGGGATAAGACAGACAGACAGACAAACAGAGATAAGGATGGCAGGCCTGCCTGATTTTTCTTTCTTTCTTATCCTTTTAAAAAAATGTTTATTTATTTATTTATTTATTCATTTATTCATTTATTTATTTATTTATGTATTTAAGATATAAGTACACTGTAGCTGTCGTCAGACTCTCCAGAAGACGGTGCAGATTCTGGAGAATCAATATACCTCTTATGGTCTACATATGATGTACATGAACACAGCCTCACATATACTTCTAAAAATTTAAAGATGGGTGGGGCCACTGAAAGGGCTCAACAACTAACAGCATTGTCTCCTCTTCCAGAGAACCTGGGATCAACTACCAGCAACTATATGGTGGCCCATCTCCAGTTCCAGGGTATCTGACAGATAGACAGACAGACAGACAGACAGACAGACAAGGTGGCAGGCCTGCCTGGTCTTTCTTTCTTTCTTATTCTTTTTAAAAAATGTTTATTTATTTATTTATGTATTTATTAGATATAAGTACACTGTAGTTGTCTTCAGACACTCTAGAAGAGGGTGTCATATTCTGGAGAATCTAAATCCCTCTTATGGTCTGCATATGATGTACATAAACACAGCCTCACATATACTTCTAAAAATTTAAAGTTGGGTGGGCCCACTGAAAGGGCTCAACAATTAACACCATTGTCTCCTCTTCCAGAGAACGTGGGATCAACTAACAGCAACTATATGGTGGCCCATCTCAAGTTGCAGGGGATCAGACAGACAGACAGACAGACAGTGATAAGGATGGCAGGCCTGCCTGATTTTTCTTTCTTTCTTATCCTTTTAAAAAATGTTTATTTATTTATTTATTTATTTATTTATTTATTTATGTACTTATTAGATATAAGTACTCTCTAGCTGTCTTCAGACTCTCCAGAAGAGGGTGTCAGATTCTGGAGAATCTATATCCCTCTTATGGTCTGCATATGATGTACATAAACACAGCCTCACATATACTTCTAAAAATTTAAAGATGGGTGGGGCCACTGAAAGGGCTCAACAATTAACAGCATTGTCTCCTCTTCCAGAGGACCTGGGATCAACTACCAGCAACTATATTGTGGCCCATCTCCAGTTCCAGGGGATCAGACAGACAGACAGACAGACAGTGATAAGGATGGCAGTCCTGCCTGGTCTTTCTTTCTTTCTTATCCTTTTTTTAAAAAAACGTTGGTTTATTTATTTATTTATTTATTTATTTATTAGATATAAGTACACTGTAGCTGTTCACACACTCCGGAAGAGGGTTTCAGATTCTGGAGAATCTAAATCCCTCTTATGGTCTGCATATGATTTACATAAACACAGCCTCACATATACTTCTAAAAATTTAAAGAAGGGTGGGGCCACTCTAAAAGCTCAACAATTAACAGCATTGTCTCCTCTTCCAGAGTACCTGGGATCAACTACCAGCAACTATATGGTGGCCCATCTCCAGTTCCAGGGGATCATACAGACAGACATACAGACAGTAATAAGGATGGCAGGCCTGCCTTGTCTTTCTTTCTTTCTTATCCTTTTTAAAAAAATGTTTATTTATATATTTATTTATGGATTTATTAGATATTAGTACACTGTAGCTGTCTTCAGACACTCCAGAAGAGGGTGTCAAATTCTGGAATCTAAATCCCTCTTATGGTCTGCATATGATGTACATAAACACAGCCTCACATATACTTCTAAAAATTTAAAGATGTGTGGGGTCACTGAGAGGGCTCAACAATTAACAGCATTGTCTCCTCTTTCAGAGAACCTTGGATCAACTACCAGCAACTATATGGTGGCCCATCTCCAGTTCCAGGGGATCAGACAGACAGACAGACAGACAGAGATAAGGATGGCAGGCCTGCCTGGTCTTACATTCTTTCTTATCCTTTTTCAAAAATGTTTATTTATTTATTTATTTATTTATTTATTTATTTATTTATTTATTTATTATAAGTACACTGTAGCTGTCTTCAGACACTCCAGTATAGGGTGTCAGATTCTGGAGAATCTAAATCCTCTTATAATCTGAATATGATGTACATAAACACAGCCTCACATATACTTCTAAATATTTAAAGAAGTGTGGGGCCACTGAAAGGGCTCAACAATTAACAGCATTGTCTCCTCTTCCAGAGAACCTTGGATCAACTACCAGCAACTATATGGTGGCCCATCTCCAGTTCCCGGGGATCAGATAGACAGACAGACAGACAGACAGACAGAGATATGGATGGCAGGCCTACCTGGTCTTTCTTTCTTTCTTATCCTTTTTAAAAATGTTTATTTAATTTTTTATTTCTTTATCTATTTATTTATTTGATATAAGTACACTGTAGCTGTCTTCAGACACTCCAGAAGAGGGTGTCAGATTCTGGAGAATCTAAATCCATCTTATGGTCTGCATATGATGTACATAAACACAGCCTCACATTTACTACTAAATATTTAAAGATGGGTGGCGCCACTGAAATGGCTCAACAATTAACAGCATTGTCTCCTCTTCCAGAGACCCTGGGATCAACTACCAGCAATTATTCGTGGCCCATCTCCAGTTCCCAGGGATCAGATTGACAGACAGACAGACAGACAGAGATATGGAAGGCAGGCCTGCCTGGTCTTTCTTTCTGTCATATCCTTTTTAAAAAATGTTTATTTATTTATTTATTTATTTATTTATTTATTTATTTATTTATTAGATATAAGTACACTGTAGCTGTTCAGACACTCCAGAAGAGGTTGTCAGATTCTGGAGAATCTAAATCCCTCTTATGGTCTGCATATGATGTACATAAACACAGCCTCACATATACTTCTAAAAATTTAAAGAAGGGTGGGGCCACTCTAAAAGCTCAACAATTAACAGCATTGTCTCCTCTTCCAGAGTACCTGGGATCAACTACCAGCAACTATATGGTGGCCCATCTCCAGTTCCAGGGGATCAGACAGACAGACATACAGACAGTGCTAAGGATGGCAGGCCTGCCTGGTCTTTCTTTCTTTCTTATCCTTTTTAAAAAATGTTTATTTATATATTTATTTATGTATTTATTAGATATAAGTACACTGTAGCTGTCTTCAGCCACTCCAGAAGAGGGTGTCAGATTCTGGAGAATCTAAATCCCTCTTATGGTCGGAATATGATGTACATAAACACAGCCTAACATATACTTCTAAAAATTAAAAGATGTGTGGGGCCACTGAAAGGGCTCAAAAATTAACAGCATTGTCTCCTCTTATAGAGAACCTGGGATCAACTACCAGCAACTCTATGGTGGTCCATCTCCAGTTCCAGGGGATCAGACAGACAGACAGACAGACAGTGATAAGGGTGGCAGGCCTGCCTGGTCTTTCTTTCTTTCTTATCCTTTTTTTAAAAAAATGTTTGTTTATTTATTTATTTAATTATTTATTAGATATAAGTACACTGTAGCTGTTCACACACTGCAGAAGAGGGTGTCAGATTCTGGAGAATCTAAATCCCTCTTATGGTCTGCATATGATGTACATAAACACAGCCTCACATATACTTCTAAAAATTTAAAGAAGGGTGGGGCCACTCTAAAAGCTCAACAATTAACAGCATTGTCTCCTCTTCCAGAGTACCTGGGATCAACTACCAGCAACTATATGGTGGCCCATCTCCAGTTCCAGGGGATCATACAGACAGACATACAGACAGTGATAAGGATGGCAGGCCTGCCTGGTCTTTCTTTCTTTCTTATCCTTTTTAAAAAAATGTTTATTTATATATTTATTTATGTATTTATTAGATATAAGTACACTGTAGCTGTCTTCAGACACTCCAGAAGAGGGTGTCAGATTCTGGAGAATCTAAATCCCTCTTATGGTCTGCATATGATGTACATAAACACAGCCTCACATATACTTCTAAAAATTTAAAGTTGTGTGGGGCCACTGGGAGGGCTCAACAATTAACAGCATTGTCTCCTCTTTCAGAGAACCTGGGATAAACTACCAGCACCTTATGGTGGCCCATCTCCAGTTCCAGTGGATCAGACCGACAGACAGACAGAGAGACAGAGATAAGGATGGCAGGCCTGCCTGGTCTTTCTTTATTTCTTATTCGTTTTAAAAAATGTTTATTTATTTATTTATTCATATATGTATTTATTAGATATAAGTACACTGTAGCCGTCTTCAGACACTCCAGAAGAGGGTGACAGATTATAGAGAATCTAAATCCCTCTTATGGTCTGAATATGATGTACATAAACATAGCATCACATATACTTCTAAAAATTAAAAATGGGTGGAGCCACTGAAAGGGCTCAACAATTAACAGCATTGTCTCCTCTTCCAGAGAACCTGGGATCAACTACCAGCAACTATATGGTGGCCCATCTCCAGTTCCAGGGGATCAGGCAGACAGACAGACAGACAGACAGAGATAAGGATGGCAGGCCTGCCTGGTCTTATTTTCTTTCTTATCCTTTTTAAAAAATGTTTATTTATTTATTTATTTATGTATTTATTAGAATTAAGTACACTGTAGCTGTCTTCAGACACTCCAGAAGAGGGTGTCAGATTCTGGACAATCTAAATCCCTCTTATGGTCTGCATATGATGTACATAAACACAGCCTCACATATACTTCTAAATATTTAAAGATGGGCAGGGCCACTGATAGGGCTCAACAATTAACAGCATTGTCTCCTCTTCCAGAACCCTGGGATCAACTACCAGCAACTTTATGGTAGCCCATCTCCAGTTCCAGGGGATCAGACAGACAGACAGACAGACAGAGATAAGGATGGCAGGCCTGCCTGGTCTTACTTTCTTTCTTATCCTTTTTAAAAAATGTTTATTTATTTATTTATTTATTTATTTATTTTTTATTTATGTATTTATTATATATAAGTACACTGTAGTTGTCTTCAGACACTCCAGTATAGGGTGTCAGATTCTGGAGAATCTAAATCCTCTTATAATCTGAATATGATATACATAAACACAGCCTCACATATACTTCTAAATATTTAAAGAAGTGTGGAGCCACTGAAAGGGCTCAACAATTAACAGCATTGTCTCCTCTTCCAGAGAACCTTGGATCAACTACCAGCAACTATATGGTGGCCCATCTCCAGTTCCCGGGGATCAGATAGACAGACAGACAGACAGACAGAGATATGGATGGCAGGCCTGCCTGGTCTTTCTTTCTTTCTTATCCTTTTTAAAAAATGTTTATTTATTTATTTATCTATTTATTTATTAGATATAAGTACACTGTAGCTGTCTTCAGACACTCCAGAAGAGGGTGTCAGATTCTGGAGAATCTAAATCCCTCTTATGGTCTGCATATGATGTACATAAACACAGCCTCACATATACTTCTAAAAATTTAAAGATGTGTGAGCCCACTGAAAGGGCTCAACAATTAACAGCATTGTCTCCTCTTCCAGAGAACCTGGGATCAGCTACCAGCAACTATTCGTGTCCCAGCTCCAGTTTCCAGGGATCAGATAGACAGACAGACAGACAGACAGAGATATGGATGGCAGGCCTGCCTGGTCTTTCTTTCTGTCTTATCCTTTTTAAAAAATGTTTAATTATTTATTTATTTATTTATTTATTTATTTATTTATTTAGTAGTTATAAATACACTGCAGCTGTTCAGACACTCCAGAAGAGGGTGTCAGATTCTGGAGAATCTAAATCCCTCTTATGGTCTGCATATGATGTACATAAACACAGCCTCACATATACTTCTAAAAATTTAAAGAAGTGTGGGGCTACTCTAAAAGCTCAACAATTAACAGCATTGTCTCCTCTTCCAGAGTACCTGGGATCAACTACCAGCAACTATATGGTGGCCCATCTCCAGTTCCAGGGGATCAGACAGACAGACATACAGACAGTGATAAGGATGGCAGGCCTGCCTGGTCTTTCTTTCTTTCTTATCCTTTTTAAAAAAATGTTTATTTATATATTTATTTATTTATTTATTTATTTATTTATTTATTTATGTATTTATTATATATAAGTACACTGTAGCTGTCTTCAGACACTCCAGTATAGGGTGTCAGATTCTGGAGAATCTAAATCCTCTTATAATCTGAATATGATGTACATAAACACAGCCTCACATATACTTTTAAATATTTAAAGAAGTGTGGGGCCACTGAAAGGGCTCAACAATTAAGAGCATTGTCTCCTCTTCCAGAGAACCTTGGATCAACTACCAGCAACTATATGGTGGCCCATCTCCAGTTCCCGGGAATCAGATAGACAGACAGACAGACAGACAGAGATATGGATGGTAGGCCTGCCTGGTCTTTGTTTCTTTCTTATCCTTTTTAAAAAATGTTTATTTATTTATTTATTTATTTATCTATTTATTTATTAGATATAAGTACACTGTAGCTGTCTTCAGACACTCCAGAAGAGGGTGTCAGATTCTGGAGAATCTAAATGCCTCTTATGGTCTGCATATGATGTACATAAACACAGCCTCACACATACTTCTAAATATTTAAAGATGGGTGGCGCCACTGAAAGGGCTCAACAATTAACAGCATTGTCTCCTCTTCCAGAGAACCTGGGATCAACTACCAGCAACTATTCGTGGCCCATCTCCAGTTCCCAGGGATCAGATAGACAGACAGACAGACAGACAGAGATATGGATGGCAGGCCTGCCTGGTCTTTCTTTCTTTCTTATCCTTTAAAAAAATGTTTATTTATATATTTATTTATGTATTTATTAGATATAAGTACACTGTAGCTGTCTTCAGACACTCCAGAAGAGGATGTCAGATTCTGGAGAATCTAAATCCCTCTTATGGTCTGCATATGATGTACATAATCACAGCCTCACATATACTTCTAAAAATTTAAAGATGTGTGGGGCCACTGAGAGGGCTCAACAATTAACAGCATTGTTTCCTCTCTCAGAGAACCTGGGATAAACTACCAGCACCTTATGGTGGCCCATCTCCAGTTCCAGTGGATCAGACAGACAGACAGACAGACAGAGAGACAGAGATAAAGATGTCAGGCCTGCCTGGTCTTTCTTTATTTCTTATACTTTTTAAAAAATGTTTATTTATTTATTTATTTATTTATTTATTTATTTATTTATTAGATATAACTACACTGTAGCCGTCTTCAGACACTCCAGAAGAGGGTGTCAGATTCTAGAGAATCTAAATCCCTCTTATGGTCTGAATATGATGTACATAAACACAGCCTCACATATACTTCTAAAAATTATAAATAGGTGGGGCCACTGAAAGGGCTCAAAAATTAACAGCATTGTCTCCTCTTATAGAGAACCTGGGATCAACTACCAGCAACTCTATGGTGGTCCATCTCCAGTTCCAGGGGATCAGACAGACAGACAGACAGACAGTGATAAGGGTGGCAGGCCTGCCTGGTCTTTCTTTCTTTCTTATCCTTTTTTTAAAAAAATGTTTGTTTATTTATTTATTTAATTATTTATTAGATATAAGTACACTGTAGCTGTTCAGACACTCCAGAAGAGGGTGTCAGATTCTGGAGAATCTAAATCCCTCTTATGGTCTGCATATGATGTACATAAACACAGCCTCACATATACTTCTAAAAATTTAAAGAAGGGTGGGGCCACTCTAAAAGCTCAACAATTAACAGCATTGTCTCCTCTTCCAGAGGACCTGGATCAACTACCAGCAACTATATGGTGGCCCACCTCCAGTTCCAGGGGATCAGACAGACAGACAGACAGACAGACAGAGATAAGGATGGCAGGCCTGCCTGGTCTTACTTTCTTTCTTATCCTTTTTAAAAAATGTTTATTTATTTATTTATTTATTTATTTATTTATTTATTTATTTATTTATTTATTTATTATAAGTATACTGTAGCTGTCTTCAGACACTCCAGTAGAGGGTATCAGATACTGGAGAATCTAAATCCTCTTATAATCTGAATATGATGTACATAAAAAGGCCTCACATATACTTCTAAATATTTAAAGAAGTGTGGGGCCACTGAAAGAGCTCAACAATTAACAGCATTGTCTCCTCTTCCAGAGAACCTTGGATCAACTACCAGCAACTATATGGTGGCCCATCTCCAGTTCCCGGGGATCAGATTGACAGACAGACAGACAGAGAAATGGATGGCAGGCCTGACTGTTCTTTCTTTCTTTCTTATCCTTTTTAAAAAATGTTTATTTATTTATTTATTTATTTATTTATTTATTTATTTATTTATCTATGTATTTATTAGATATAAGTACACTGTAGCTGTCTTCAGACACTCCAGAAGAGGGTGTCAGATTCTGGAGAATTTAAATCCTTCTTATGATCTGCATATGATGTACATAAACACAGCCTAACATATACTTCTAAATATTTAAAGATGGGTGGCGCCACTGAAAGGGCTCAACAATTAACAGCATTGTTTCCTCTTCCAGAGAACTTGAAATCAACTACCAGCAACTATTCGTGGCCCATCTCCAGTTCCCAGATATCAGATTGACAGACAGACAGACAGACAGAGATAGGGATGGCAGGCCTGCCTGGTCTTTCTTTCTGTCTTTTCCTTTTTAAAAAATGTTTATTTATTTATTTATTTATTTATTTATTTATTTATTTTTTATATATTTTTTAGATATAAGTACACTGTAGCTGTTCAGACACTCCAGAAGATGGTGTCAGATTCTGGAGAATCTAAATCCCTCTTATGGTCTGCATATGATGTACGTAAACACAGCCTCACATATACTTCTAAAAATTTAAAGAAGGGTGGGGCCACTCTAAAAGCTCAACAATTAACAGCATTGTCTCCTCTTCCAGAGTACCTGGGATCAACTACCAGCAGCTATATGGTGGCCCATCTCCAGTTCCAGGGGATCAGACAGACAGACAGACAGACAAGGATAAGGTTGGCAGGCCTGCCTGCTCTTTATTTCTTTCTTATCCTTTTTAAAAAATGTTTATTTATTTATTTATTTATTTATCTATGTATTTATTAGATATAAGTACACTGTAGCTGTCTTCAGACACTCCAGAAGAGGGTGTCAGATTCTGGAGAATCTAAATCCCTCTTATGGTCTGCATATGATGTACATAAACACAGCCTAACATATACTTCTAAAAATTTAAAGATAGGTGGAGCCACTGAAAAGGCTCACAAATTAACAGCATTGTCTCCTCTTCCAGAGAACCTGGGATCAACTAACAGCAACTATATCGTGGCCCATCTCTAGTTCCAAGAGATCAGACAGACTGACAGACAGACAGACTGACAGAGATAAGGATGGCAGGCCTGCCTGGTCTTTCTTTCTTTCTTATCCTTTTTAAAAAATGTTTATTTATTTATTTATATGTTTATTAGATATAAGTACACTCTAGCCGTCTTCAGACACTCCAGAAGAAGGTGTCAGATTCTGGAGAATCTAAATCCCTCTTATGGTCTGCATATGATGTACATAAACACAGCCTCACATTTACTTCTTAAAATTTAAAGTTGGGGGGGGGACCACTGAAAGGGCTCAGCAATTAACAGCATTGTCTCCTCTTCCAGAGAACCTGGGATCAACTACCTGCAACTATATGGTGGCCCATCTCCACTCCCAGGGTATCAGACAGACAGACAGACAGACAAGGATAAGGTTGGCAGGCCTGCCTGCTCTTTATTTCTTTCTTATCCTTTTTAAAAAATGTTTATTTATTTATGTATTTATTAGATATAAGTACACTGTAGCTGTCTTCAGACACTCCAGAAGAGGGTGTCAGATTCTGGAGAATCTAAATCCCTCTTATGGTCTGCATATGATGTACATAAACACAGCCTCACATATACTACTAAAAATTTAACGATGGGTGGGGCCACTGAAAGCGCTCAACAATTAATAGCATTGTCTCCTCTTTCAGAGAACCTGGGATCAACTACCAGCACCTATATGGTGGCCCATCTCCAGTTCCAGGGGATCAGAACGACAGACAGACAGACAGACAGAGATAAGGATGGTAGGCCTGCCTGGTCTTTCTTTTTTTCTTATCCGGTTTAAATAATGTTTATTTATTTATTTATTTATTTATTTATTTATTTATTTATTTATGTATTTATTAGATATAAGTTCACTGAAGCTGTCTTCAGACACTCCAGAAGAGGGTGTCACATTCTGGAGAATCTAAATCCCTCTTATGGTCTGCATTTGATGTACATAAACACAGCCTCACATATACTACTAAAAATTTAACGATGGGTGGGGCCACTGAAAGGGCTCAACAATTAACAGCATTGTCTCCTCTTCCAGAGAACCTGGGATCAACTACCAGCACCTATATGGTGGCCCATCTCCAGTTCCAGGGGATCAGAACGACAGACAGACAGACAGACAGACAGAGATAAGGATGGCAGGACTGCCTGGTTTTCTTTCTTTCTTATCCGATTTAAATAATGTTTATTTATTTATTTATTTATTTATTTATTTATTTATTTATTTATTTATTTATTATATGTACACTGTAGCTGTATTCAGACACTCCAGAAGAGGGTGTCAGATACTGATGAATCTAAATCCCTCTTCTGGTCTGCATATGATGTACATAAACACAGCCTCACATACACTTCTATAAATTTAAAGATGGGTAGAGCCACAAGAAGGGGTCAACAATTAACAGCATTGTCTCCTCTTCCAGAGAACCTGGTATCAACTACCAGCAACTATATGGTAGCCCATCTCCAGTTCCAGGGGATCAGACAGACAGACAGACAGACAGATATAAGGATGGCAGGCCTGCCTGGTCTTACTTTCTTTCTTATCCTTTTTAAAAAATGTTTATTTATTTATTTTTTTATGTATTTATTATATATAAGTACACTGTAGCTGTCTTCAGACACTCCGGTAGAGGGTGTCAGATTCTGGAGAATCTAAATCCTCTTATAATCTGAATATGATATACATAAACACAGCCTCACATATACTTCTAAATATTTAAATAAGTGTGGGGCCACTGATAGGGCTCAACAATTAACAGCATTGTCTCTTCTTCCAGAGATCCTTGGATCAACTACCAGCAACTATATGGTGGCCCATCTCCAGTTCAAGGGGATCAGACAGACAGACAGACAGACAGACAGAGATAAGGATGGCAGGACTGCCTAGTCTTACTTTCTTTCTTATCGTTTTTAAAAAATGTTTATTTATTTATTTATTTATTTATTTATTATCTATTTATTTATTAGATATAAGTACACTGTAGCTGTCTTCAGACACTCCAGAAGAGGGTGTCAGATTCTGGAGAATCTAAATCCCTCTTAAGGTCTGCATATGATGTACATAAACACAGCCTCACATATACTTCTAAATATTTAAAGATGGGTGGGGCCACTGAAAGGGCTCAACAATTAACAGCATTGTCTCCTCTTCCAGAGAACCTGGGATCAACTACCAGCAACTATTCGTGGCCCATCTCCAGTTCCCAGGTATCAGACTGACAGACAGACAGACAGACAGACAGCGATGTGGATGGCAGGCCTGCCTGGTCTTTCTTTCTGTCTTATCTTTTTTAAAAAATGTTTATTTTTTATTTATTTATTTATTTATTTATTTATTTATTTATTTATTTATTAGATATAAGTACACTGTAGCTGTTCAGACACTCCAGAAGAGGGTGTCAGATTCTGGAGAATCTAAATCCCTCTTATGGTCTGCATATGATGTACATAAACACAGCCTCACATATACTTCTAAAAATTTAAAGAAGGCTGGGGCCACTCTAAAAGCTCAACAATTAAGAGCATTGTCTCCTCTTCCAGAGTACCTGGGATCAACTACCAGCAACTATATGGTGGCCCATTACCAATTCCTGGGGATCAGATAGACAGACATACAGACATTGATAAGGATGGCAGGCCTGCCTGGTCTTTCTTTCTTTCTTATCCTTTTTAAAAAATGTTTATTTATATATTTATTTATGTATTTATTAGATATAAGTACACTGTAGCTGTCTTCAGACACTCCAGAAGAAGGTGTCAGATACTGGAGAATCTAAATCCCTCTTATGGTCTGCATATGATGTACATAAACACAGCCTCACATATACTTCTAAAAATTTAAAGATGTGTGGGGCCACTGAGAGGTCTCTACAATTAACAGCATTGTCTCCTCTACCTGAGAACCTGGGATCAACTACCAGCAACTATATGGTGGCCCATCTCCAGTTCCAGGGGATCAGGCAGACAAAGAGACAGACAGACAAGAGTGGCAGGCCTCCCTGGCTTTTCTTTCTTTCTTATATTTTTAAAAAATATTTATTTATTTATTTATGTATTTATTAGATATAAGTACACTGTAGCTGTCTTCAGGCACTTCAGAAGAGGGTGTCATATTCTGGAGAATCTAAATACCTCTTATGGTCTGCATATGATGTACATAAACACAGCCTCACATATACTTCTAAAAATTTAAAGATGTGTGGGGCCACTGAAACGGCTCAACAATTAACAGCATTGCCTCCTCTACCAGAGAACCTGGGATGAACTACCAGCAACTATATGGTGGCCCATCTCCAGTTCCAGGGGATCAAACAGACAGACAGATAGACAGACAAGGATTGCATGCCTGCCTGGTTTTACTTTCTTTCTTATCCTTTTTAAAAAATATTTATTTATTTATTTATTTATTTATTTATTTATTTATTTATTTATTATATATATGTACACTGTAGCTGTCTTCAGACACTCCAGAAGAGGGTGTCAGATTCTGGAGAATCTAAATCCCTCTTATGGTCTGCATATTGTGTACATAAACACAGCCTCACATATACTTCTAAAAATTTAAAGATGTGTGGGGCCACTGAAAGGGCTCAACAATTAACAGGATTGTCTCCTCTACCAGAGAACCTGGGATCAACTACCAGCAACTATATGGTGGCCCATCTCCAGTTGCAGGGGATCAGACAGACAAAGAGACAGACAGACAAGGGTGGCAGGCCTCCTTGGTTTTTTTTTTCTTTCTTATCCTTTTTAAAAAATATTTATTTATTTATTTATGTATTTATTAGATATAAGTACAATGTAGCTGTCTTCAAACAATCCAGAAGAGGGTGTCAGATTCTGGAGAATATAAATCCCTCTTATGGTCTGCATATGATGGACATAAACACAGATTCACATACACTTCTAAAAATTTAAAGATGGGTGGGGCCACTGAAAGGGCTCAACAATTAACAGCATTGTCTCTTCTTCCAGAGAACCTGGGATCAACTACAAGCAACTATATGGTGGCCCATCTCGAGTTCCAGGGGATCAGACAGACAGACAGACAGACATACAGACAGAGATAAGGAGGGCAGGCCTGCCTGGTCTTTCTTTCTTTCTTATCCTTTTAAAATAATGTTTATTTATTTATTTATTTATTTATTTATTTATTTATTTATGTATGTATTTATTAGATATAAGTACACTGTAGCTGTCTTCAGACACTCTAGAAGAGGGTGTCATCTTCTGGAGAATCTAAATCCCTCTTATGGTCTGCATGTGATGTACATAAACACAGCCTCACATATACTTCTAAAAATTAAAAGATGGGTGGGCCCACTGAAAGGGCTCAACAATTAACAGCATTCTCTCTTCTTCCAAAGAACGTGGGATCAACTACCAGCAACTATAGGGTGGCCCATCTCAAGTTCCAGGGGATAAGACAGACAGAAGGACAGACAGACAGAGATAAGGATGGCAGGCCTGCCTGATTTTTCTTGCTTTCTTATCCTTTTTAAAAAATGTTTATTTATTTATTTATTTATTCAATTATTCTTTTTTTATTTATTTATGTATTTATTAGATATAAGTACACTGTAGCTGTCTTCAGACTCTCCAGAAGAGGGTGTCAGATTCTGGAGAATCTATATCCCTCTTATGGTCTGCATATGATGTACATGAACACAGCCTCACATACACTTCTAAAAATTTAAGGATGGGTGGGGCCACTGAAAGGGTTCAACAATTAACAGCATTGTCTCCTCTTCCAGAGAACCTGGGACCAACTACCAGCAACTATATTGTGGCCCATCTCCAGTTCCAGGGGATCAGACAGACAGACATACAGACAGTTATAAGGATGGCAGGCCTGCCTGGTCATTCTTTCTTATCTTTTTTAAAAAAATGTTTATTTATATATTTATTTATGTATTTATTAGATATAAGTACACTGTAGCTGTCTTCAGACTCTCCAGAAGAGGGTGTCATATTCTGGAGAATATAAATCCCTCTTATGGTCTGCATATGATGTACATAAACACAGCCTCACATATACTTCTAAAAATTTAAAGATGTGTGGGCCCACTGAAAGGGCTCAACAATTAACACCATTGTCTCCTCTTCCAGAAAACTTGGGATCAAATACCAGCAACTATATGGTGGCCCATCTCAAGTTGCAGGGGATCAGACAGACAGACAGACAGACAGAGATAAGGATGGCAGGCCTGCCTGATTTTTCTTTATTTCTTATCCTTTTTAAAAATGTTTATTTATTTATTTATTCATTTATTCATTTATTCATTCATTTATTTATTTATTTATTTATTTATTTATTTATTTATGTATTTATTAGATATAAGTACACTGTAGCTGTCTTCAGACACTCCAGAAGAGGGTGTCAGATTCTGGAGAATCTATATCCCCCTTATGGTCTGCATATGATGTACATAAACACAGCCTCACATATACTTCTAAAAATTTAAAGATGGGTGGGGCCACTGAAAGGGCTCAACAATTAACAGCATTGTCTCATCTTCAAAAGGACCTGGGATCAACTACCAGCAACTATATTGTGGCTCATCTCCAGTTACAGGGGATCAGACAGACATACATACAGACAGACAGACAAGGATTACAGACATGCCTGGTTTTTCTTTCTTTCTTATACATTTTAAAAATGTTTATTTATTCATATATGTATTTATTAGATATAAGTACACTGTAGCTGTCTTCAGGCACTTTAGAAGAGAGTGTCATATTCTGGAGAATCTAAATCCCTCTTATGGTGTGCATATGATGTACATAAACACAGCCTCACATATACGTCTAAAAATTTAAAGATGTGTGGGGCCACTGAAACGGCTCAACAATTAACAGCATTGTCTCCTCTACCACAGAACCTGGGATCAACTAGCAGCAACTATATGGTGGCCCATCTCCAGTTCCAGGGGATCAGACAGACAGACAGATAGACAGACAAGGATTGTAGGCCTGCCTGGTTTTACTTTCTTTCTTATCCTCTTTAAAAAATATTTATTATTTATATATTTATTTATTTATTTATTTATTTATTTATTTATTTATTTATTTATTTATTATATATAAGTACAATGTAGCTGTCTTCAGACACTCCAGAAGAGGCTGTCAGATTCTGGAGAATCTAAATCCCTCTTATGGTTTGCATATGATGTACATAAACACAGCCTCACATATACTTCTAAAAATTTAAAGATGTGTGGGGCCACTGAAACGGCTCAACAATTAACAGCATTATCTCCTCTACCAGAGAACCTGGGATGAACTACCAGCAACTATATGGTGGCCCATCTCCAGTTGCCGGGGATCAGACAGACAAAGAGACAGACAGACCAGGGTGGCAGGCCTCCCTGGTTTTTCTTTCTTTCTTATCCTTTTTAAAAAATGTTTATTTATTTATTTATTTATGTATTTATTAGATATAAGTACAATGTAGCTGTCTTCAAATAATCCACAAGAGGTTGTCAGATTCTGGAGAATATAAATCCCTCTTATGGTCTGCATATGATGGACATAAACACAGATTCACATACACTTCTAAAAATTTAATGATGGGTGGGGCCACTGAAAGGGCTCAACAATTAACAGCATTGTCTCTTCTTCCAGAGAACCTGGGATCAACTACAAGCAACTATATGGTGGCCCATCTCGAGTTCCAGGGGATCAGACAGACAGACAGACAGACATACAGACAGAGATAAGGAGGGCAGGCCTGCCTGGTCTTTCTTTCTTTCTTATCCTTTTAAAATAATGTTTATTTATTTATTTATTTATTTATTTATTTATTTATTTATTTATTAGATATAAGTACACTGTAGTTGTCTTCAGACACTCCAGAAAAGGGTGTCAGATTCTGGAGAAACTAAATACCTCTTATGGTCTGCATATGATGTACATAAACACAGCCTAACATATACTTCTAAAAATTTAAAGAAGGGTGGGGCCACTCTAAAAGCTCAACAATTAACAGCATTGTCTCCTCTTCCAGAGAACCTGGGATCAACTCACAGCAACTATATCGTGGCCCATCTCCATTTCCAAGGGTTCAGACAGACTTACAGACAGACAGACTGACAGAGATAAGGATGGCAGGCCTGCCTGGTCTTTCTTTCTTTCTTATCCTTTTTAAAAAATGTTTATTTATTTATTTATATGTTTATTAGATATAAGTACACTGTAGCTGTCTTCAGACACTCCAGAAGAGGGTGTCAGATTCTGGAGAATCTAAATCCCTCTTATGGTCTGCATATGATGTACATAAACACAGCCTCACATATACTACTAAAAATTTAACGATGGGTGGGGCCACTGAAAGCGCTCAACAATTAACACCATTGTCTCCTCTTCCAGAGAACCTGGGATCAACTAACAGCAACTATATGGTGGCCCATCTCCAGATCCAGGGGATCAGAACGACAGACAGACAGACAGACAGACAGACAGAGATAAGGATGGTAGGCCTGCCTGGTCTTTCTTTATTTCTTATTCGGTTTAAATAATGTTTATTTATTTATTTATTTATTTATTTATTTATTTATTTATTTATTAGATATAAGTACACTGTAGCTGTCTTCAGACAATCCAGAAGAGGGTGTCAGATTCTGGAGAATCTAAATCCCTCTTATGGTCTGCATATGATGTACATAAACACAGCCTCATATATACTACTAAAAATTTAACGATGGGTGTGGCCACTGAAAGGGCTCAAAAATTAACAGCATTGTCTCCTCTTCCAGAGAACCTGGGATCAACTACCAGCACCTATATGGTGGCCCATCTCCAGTTCGAGGGGATCAGAACTACAGACAGACAGACAGACAGACAGACAGAGATAAGGATGGCAGGCCTGCCTGGTCTTTCTTTCTTTCCTATCCGGTTTAAATAATGTTTATTTATTTATTTATGTATTTATTTATGTATTTATTAGATATAAGTACACTGTAGCTGTCTTCAGACACTCCAGAAGAGGGTGTCAGATACTGATGAATCTAAATCCCTCTTCTGGTCTGCATATGATGTACATAAACACAGCCTCACATACACTCCTAAAAATTTAAAGATGGGTAGGGCCACAAATAGGGGTCAACAATTAACAGCATTGTCTCCTCTTCCAGAGAACCTGGTATCAACTACCAGCAACTATATGGTAGCCCATCTCCAGTTCCAGGTGATCAGACAGACAGACAGACAGACAGACAGAGATAAGGATGGCAGGCCTGCCTGGTCTTACTTTCTTTCTTATCCTTTTAAAAAAATGTTTATTTATTTATTTATTTATGTATTTATTATATATAAGTACACTGTAGCTGTCTTCAGACACTCCAGTAGAGGGTGTCAGATTCTGGAGAATCTAAATCCTCTTATAATCTGAATATGATGTAAATAAACACAGCCTCACATATACTTGTAAATATTTAAAGAAGTGTGGGGCCACTGAAAGCGCTCAACAATTAACAGCATTGTCTCCTCTTCCAGAGAACTTTGTATCAACTACCAGCAACTATATGGTGGCCCATCTCCAGTTCCAGGGGATCAGACAGACAGACAGACAGACAGAGATAAGGATGGCAGGCCTGCCTGGTCTTACTTTCTTTCTTATCCTTTTTAAAAAATGTTTATTTATATATTTATTTATTCATTTATTTTTTTATTTATGAATTTTTTATATATAAGTACACTGTAAGTGTCTTCAGACACTCCAGTAGAGGGTGTCAGATTCTGTAGAATCTAAATCCTCTTATAATCTGAATATGATGTACATAAACACAGCCTCACATATACTTCTAAATATTTAAAGAAGTGTGGGGCCACTGAAAGGGCTCAACAATTAACAGCATTGTCTCCTATTCCAGAGAACCTTGGATCAACTACCAGCAACTATATGGTGGCACATCTCCAGTTCCCTGGGATCAGATACACAGACAGACAGACAGACAGAGATATGGATGGCAGGCCTGCCTGGTCTTTCTTTCTTTCTTATCCTTTTTAAAAAATGTTTATTTATTTATTTATTTATCTATTTATTTATTAGATATAAGTACACTCTAGCTGTCTTCAGACACTCCAGAAGAGGGTGTAGATTCTGGAGAATCTAAATCCCTCTTATGGTCTGCATATGATGTACATAAACACAGCCTCACATATACTTCTAAATATTTAAAGATGGGTGGCGCCACTGAAAGGGCTCAACAATTAACAGCATTGTCTCCTCTTCCAGAGTACCTGGGATCAACTACCAGCAACTATTCATGGCCCATCTCCAGTTCCCAGGTATCAAATTGACAGACAGACAGACAGACAGAGATATGGATGGCAGGCCTGCCCGGTCTTTCTTTCTGTCTTATCCTATTTAAAAAATGTTTATTTATTTATTTATTTATTTATTTATTTATTTATGTATTTATTAGATATAAGTACACTGTAGCTGTTCAGACACTCCAGAAGAGGGTGTCGGATTCTGGAGAATCTAAATCCCTCTTATGGTCTGCATATGATGTACATAAACACAGCCTCACATATACTTCTAAAAATTTAAAGAAGGGTGGGGCCACTCTAAAAGCTCAACAATTAACAGCATTGTCTCCTCTTCCAGAGTACCTGGGATCAACTACCAGCAACTATATGGTGGCCCATCTCTAGTTCCAGGGGATCAGACAGACAGACATACAGACAGTGATAAGGATGGCAGGTCTGCCTGGTCTTTCATTCTTTCTTATCCTTTTTAAAAAAAGTTTATTTATATATTTATTTATGTATTTATTAGATATAAGTACACTGTAGCTGTCTTCAGACACTCCAGAAGAGGGTGTCGGATTCTGGAGATTCTAAATCCCTCTTATGGTCTGCTTATGATGTACATAAACACAGCCTCACATATACTTCTAAAAATTTAAAGATGTTTGGGGCCACTGAGAGGGCTCAACAATTAACAGGATTGTCTCCTCTACCAGAGAATCTGGGATCAACTACCAGCAACTATATGGTGGCCCATCTCCAGTTCCAGGGGATCAGACAGACAGATTGACAGACAAACAAGGATTGCAGGCCTGCCTGGTTTTACTTTCTTTCTTATCCTTTTTAAAAAATGTTTATTTATTTATTTATGTATTTATTAGATATAAGTACACTGTAGCTGTCTTCAGACTCTCCAGAAGAGGGTGTCAGATTCTGGAAAATCTATATCCCTCTTATGGTCTGCATATGATGTACATGAACACAGCCTCACATATACTTCTAAAAATTTAAAGATGGGTGGGCCCACTGAAAGGGCTCAACAATTAACACCATTGTCTCCTCTTCCAGAGAACGTGGGATCAAATACCAGCAACTATATGGTGGCCCATCTCAAGTTGCAGGGGATCAGACAGACAGACAGACAGACAGAGATAAGGATGGCAGTCCTGCCTGATTTTTCTTTCTTTCATATCCTTTTTAAAAATGTTTATTTATTTATTTATTCATTTATTTATTTATTTATTTATTTATTTATTTATTTATTAGATATAAGTACACTGTAGCTGTCTTCAGACTCTCCAGAAGAGGGTGTCAGATTCTGGAGAATCTATATCCCTCTTATGGTCTGCATATGATGTACATAAACACAGCCTCACATATACTTCTAAAAATGTAAAGATGGATGGGGCCACTGAAAGGGCTCAACAATTAACAGCATTGTCTCATCTTCCAGAGGATCTTGGATCAACTACCAGCAACTATATTGTGGCCCATCTCCAGTTCCAGGGGATCAGACAGACATACATACAGACAGACAGACAAGGATTGCAGGCCTGCCTGGTTTTTCTTTCTTTCTTATACATTTTAAAAATGTTTATTTTTTTATATATGTATTTATTAGATATAAGTACACTGTAGCTGTCTTCAGGCACTTCAGAAGAGGGTGTCAGATTCTGGAGAATCTAAATGCCTCTTATGGTCTGCATATGATGTACATAAACACAGCCTCACATATACTTCTAAAAATTTAAAGATGTGTGGGGCCACTGAAACGGCTCAACAATTAACAGCATTGTCTCCTCTACCAGAGTACCTGGGATCAACTAGCAGCAACTATATGGTGGCCCATCTCCAGTTCCAGGGGATCAGACAGACAGAGAGACAGACAGACAAGGATTGCAGGCCTGCCTGGTTTTACTTTCTTTCTTATCCTTTTAAAAAAATGTTTATTTATTTATTTATTTATTTATTTATTTATTTATTTATGCATTTCTTAGATATAAGTACACTGTAGCTGTCTTCAGACACTCCAGAAGAGGGTGTCAGATTCTGGAGAATCTAAATCCCTCTTATGGTCTGCATATGATGTACATAAACACAGCCTCACATATACTACTAAAAATTTAACGATGGGTGGGGCCACTGAAAGTGCTCAACAATTAACAGCATTGTCTCCTCTTCCAGAGAACCTGTGATCAACTACCAGCACCTATATGTTGGCCCATCTCCAGTTCCAGGGGATCAGAACGACAGACAGACAGACAGACAGATATAAGAATGGTAGGCCTGCCTGGTCCTTCTTTTTTCTTATCCGGTTTAAATAATGTTTATTTATTTATTTATTTATTTATTTATTTATTTATTTATTTATTTATTAGATATAAGTACACTGTAGCTGTCTTCAGACACTCCAGAAGAGGGTGTCAGATTCTGATGAATCTAAATCCCTCTTCTGGTCTGCATATGATGTACATAAACACAGCCTCACATACACTTCTACAAATTTAAAGATGGGTAGGGCCACTGATAGGGTTCAAAAATTAACAGCATTGTCTCCTCTTCCAGAGAACCTGGGATCAACTACCAGCAACTATATGGTAGCCCATCTCCAGTTCCAGGGGATGAGACCGACAGACAGACAGACAGACAGAGATAAGGATGGCAGGCGTGCCTGGTTTTACATTCTTTCTTATCCTTTTTAAAAATGTTTATTTATTTATTTATTTATTTATTTATTTATTTATTTATTTATTTATTTATTATAAGTACACTGTAGCTGTCTTCAGAAACTCCAGTAGAGGGTGTCAGATTCTGGAGAATCTAAATCCTCTTATAATCTGAATATGGTGTACATAAACACAGCCTCACATATACTTCTAAATATTTAAAGAAGTGTGGGTTCACTGAAAGGGCTCAACAATTAACAGCATTGTCTCCTCTTCCAGAGAACCTTGGATCAACTACCAGCAACTATATGGGGGACCATCTCCAGTTCTAGGGGATCAGACAGACAGACAGACAGACAGACAGAGATAACGATGGCAGGCCTGCCTGGTCTTACGTTCTTTCTTATCCTTTTTAAAAAATGTTTGTTTATTTATTTATTTATTTATTTATTTATTTATTATATATAAGTACACTGTAGCTGTCTTCAGACACTCCAGTAGAGGGTGTCAGATTCTGGAGAATCTAAATCCTCTTATAATTTGAATATGATGTACATAAACACAGCCTCACATATAGTTCTAAATATTGAAAGAAGTTTGGGGCCACTGAAAGGGCTCAACAATTAATAGCATTGTCTCCTCTTCCAGAGAACCTTGGATCAACTACCAACAACTATATGGTGGCCCATCTCCAGTTTCCGGGGATCAGATAGACAGACAGACAGACAGACAGCGATATGGATGGCAGGCCTGCCTGGTCTTTCTTTCTTTCTTATCCTTTTTAAAAAATATTTATTTATTTATTTATCTATTTATTTATTAGATATAAGTTCACTGTAGCTGTCTTCAGACACTCCAGAAGAGGGTGTCAGATTCTGGAGAATCTATATCCCTCTTATGGTCTGCATATGATGTACATAAATACAGACTCACATTTTCTTCTAAAAATTTAAAGATGGATGGGGCCCCAGAAATGGCTCAACAATTAACAGCATTGCCTCCTCTTCCAGAGAACCTTGGATAAACTACCAGCAACTATATGGTGGCCCATCTCCAGTTCCAGGGTATCAGACAGTCTGACAGAGAGACAGAGATAAGGATGGAGGCCTGCCTGGTCTTTCTTTCTTTCTTATACTTTTAAAAAAATGTTTATTTATTTACTTATTTATTTATTTATTTATTTATTTATTTATTTATTTATGTATTTATTAGATATAAGTACACTGTAGCTGTCGTCAGACACTCTAGAAGAGGGTGTCATCTTCTGGAGAATCTAAATCCCTCTTATGGTCTGCATATGATGTACATAAACACAGCCTCACATATACTTCTAAAAATTTAAAGATGTGTGGCCACTGAGAGGGCTCAACAATTAACAGCATTGTCTCCTCTACCAGAGAACCTGGGATCAACTACCAGCAACTATATGGTGGCCCATCTCCAGTTCCAGGGGATCAGGCAGACAAAGAGACAGACAGACAAGGGTGGCAGGCCTCCCTGGTTTTTCTTTCTTTCTTATCCTTTTTAAAAAATGTTTATTTATTTATTTATGTATTTATTAGATATAAGTACACTGTAGCTGTCTTCAGACACTCCAGAAGAGGGTGTCAGATTCTGGAGAATATAAATCCCTCTTATGGTCTGCATATGATGGACATAAACACAGATTCACATACACTTCTAAAAATTTAAGATGGGTGGGGCCACTGAAAGGTCTCAACAATTAACAGCATTGTCTCTTCTTCCAGAGAACCTGGGATCAACTACCAGCAACTATATGGTGGCCCATCTCCAGTTCCAGGTGATCAGACAGACAGACAGACAGACAGAGATAAGGAGGGCAGGCCTGCCTGGTCTTTCTTTCTTTCTTATCCTTTTAAAATAATGTTTATTTATTTATTTATTTATTTATTTATGTATTTATTAGATATAAGTACAATGTAGTTGTCTTCAGACACTCCAGAAGAGGGTGTCAGATTCTGGAGAATCTAAATCCCTCTTATGGTCTGCATATGATGTACATAAACACAGCCTCACATTTACTTCTAAAAATTTAAAGGTGGGTGGGCCACTGAAAGGGCTCAGCAATTAACAGCATTGTCTCCTCTTCCAGAGAACCTGGGATCAACTACCTGAAACTATATGGTGGCCCATCTCCACTCCGAGGGGATCAGACAGACAGACAGACAGACAAGGATAAGGATAAGGATGGCAGGCCTGCCTGGTCTTTCTTTCTGTCTTATCCTTTTTACAAAATGTTTATTTATTCATTTATTTATTTATTTATTTATTTATTTATTTATTTATCTTTGTATGTATTTATTAGATATAAGTACACTGTAGCTGTTCAGACACTCCAGAAGAGGGTGTCAGATTCTGGAGAATCTAAATCCCTCTTATGGTCTGCAGATGATGTACATAAACACAGCCTCACATATACTTCTAAAAATTTAAAGAAGGGTGGGGCCACTCTAAAAGCTCAACAATTAACAGCATTGTCTCCTCTTCCAGAGTACCTGGGATCAACTACCAGCAACTATATGGTGGCCCATCTCCAGTTCCAGGGGATCAGACAGACAGACATACAGACAGTGATAAGGATGGCAGGCCTGACTGGTCTTTCTTTCTTTCTTATCCTTTTTTTTAAAAAAAATGTTTATTTATTTATTTATTTATTTATTTATTTATTTATGTATTTATTAGATATAAGTACACTGTAGCTGTTCAGACACTCCAGAAGAGGGTGTCAGATTCTGGAGAATCTAAATCCCTCTTATGGTCTGCATATGATGTACATAAACACAGCCTCACTTATAGTGAGCTGAGGTGTCACAGGCCAACTGCTGGAATTTCTGAGTACCACCTAGATAGACATAAGCTATGCTGTGGTTGCTTAATTTATGTATTTTATTATTTCTATTTGTTGTTTTGTGTTGTTTTATTTGTTTTTAGAAAAGTCCTCAGTCTGTAGCTCTGGCTGACCCAGGACTGCCTACTTGTGTTAATTAGGGTTTCACAGCTGAGAACAGACACCAAGAGCAAGGTAAGGCTTAGAAAACCGGACATTCAGTGGTGGCTCAAGCTCTTAATGAGAGCACTCTGTAGGCAGAGGCAGTCAGTTTCTGAGTTCGAGGCCACCCTGGTGAAAGACAGGGCTAGGGTAGGGGCTAGGGTAAGAGAGAGAGAAAGAGAGAGAGAGAGAGAAAGAAAGAGAGAGAGAGAGAAAGAGAGAGAGAGAGAATAAAAAGTTTTTATAAAATTTTTATAAAAAGTGTTAAAGTTTTTAAAAATTAAAAAAAAAATACCAGATCACCATCACACAGCATTGGCTGTCTTCAGGTGTATCCTTTCAGCCTCCAAAACAAAAAACAATGGCTGGCTGTCTTCAGGTGTATCCTATTCTCGAGTCTTATTTCCAACCTTAGAGCTGGGCTGAGTTGCCTCATTATGTAATTGCAAACCTTCCTGGTTTGTCTTTTCCATTTCTAAGACTAACAGGCCTTTTTCTATTTATTGAATATGCTCATGACTGTCCTTTAGATATAGTAAATATAACTGTTGCTTATAAAACTTGTTTTCTAGGAATTTTTAAAGGGCAATGGCAGAGTTTATTTATAAAAAATATTTTGCATTTATTTATTTGTGTGAGTGATGAAGCTCAGGTCTTCAAACTCGTCAGGAGGTATGATTACCTCCCCTCTCTCTCAACCCCTCTCTCTCCTCTCTCAATGATTGTGTATGAATGTTTTGCATGTGTATGCTGTGCCAACAGACTCCAGAACAGAGTATTAGATCCCCTGGAACTGGAGATGGGCCACCATATATAATACTGGTAATTGAGCCCAGGTTCTCTGGAAGAGGAGACAATGCTCTTAATTGTTGAACCCTCTCTGTAGCCACATCTTTCTTTTTTTTTTTTTTGAGTATATGTGAGGCTGTGTTTATATACATCATATGCAGACAATAAGAATGATTTAGATTCTTCAGAATCTGACACCCTCTTCTGGACTGTCTGAAGATAGCTACAGCATACTTAAATATAATAAATAAATAAATCTTTAAAAAGAAAAGGAAAAGTAAAAAAGAAAGAACAGGCCTGCCATAAGCATGTTCATAGAGGAAAATGGAAGAGACCCCAATCTAACCTCAGCAGGGTGCTTCCTTCTGGATGGTAGCTCACAGTTTCATCCCAGCAAGACAGACAAATCACTGAGTTCAAGGACAGTAAGGTTCAGGACAGCCAAGGTTAGGAAGGAAAAGGGTCTATGTTGAGAATACAAACCGACAAAACAACAACTAGGAAAAAGAAGTGACAGTGTAACTTGGGGTAGGGTACCAACAAGAGAAAGCTTTCTGTTACCACTTAAAAACACCAGTAGCCTTGCACCCTTCTGCCCAGGTCCCTGCCTTCCTTTCTAGGAATTCTAAGGATGCCAGGGGGTAGGGGAATCCAGATTAACTTTTTAAAAACAAAGACTTGGTCTTTGATGTCTATAGGAAGCCCTTCTCAGTGCCTTTAACTACCACTGAACTTTCAGGGCTGTGACTCAACTGTAACAAGGAACAGGGCTAAGAACCTGCAGCCTTTGAAAACAACTATTTTTTTAAAGTGGGGGACCCAAATCAGCAGTAGAACCCCTCAGGTTCAGCCATAATACTTGTTAGGGAAAGAGCCTCAATGTCCGGAGCTGAGGTCTCATGGGTGAACTGCTTCAAGCTCTGAGTATCACTGAAAGAAAGAAAAGATATCATGTGGTTGCTTAATTTATTTATTTTATTATTTCTATTTTTTGTTTTCTTTTGTTTTGTTTTAGAAAAGGCCTCAGTCTGTAGCTATGGCTGACCTAGGACAGACTACATGTCTTAATTAGGGTTTCACAGCTGAGAAACAGACCATACCTATGTAAGACTTAGAAAACCCAACAGTCAGTGGTGGCTCGAGCTCTTAATGAGAGCACTATGGAGGCAGAGGCAGTCAGTTTCTGAGTTCAAGGCCAGCCTGGTTAAAGACAGGGATAGGCAGGGCTAGGCAAGGCAGGGCTGGGCTAGGCTAGGCTAGGCAAGGGGCTGGGCTAGTCAAGGCAAGGGACTAGGATAGGCTACTCAAGGGGCTAGGCAAGACAGACAGACAGAGAGAAAGACAGACAAGGATGGCAGGCCTGCCTGGTTTTTCTTTCTTTCTTATCCCTTTTAAAAATGTTAATTTATTTATTTATTTATTTATTTATTTATTTATGTATTTATTAGATATAAGTACACTGTAGCTGTCTTCAGACACTCCAGAAGAGCGTGTCAGATTCTGGAGAATCTATATGCCTCTTATGGTCTGCATATGATGTACATAAACACAGCCTCACATTTACTTCTAAAAATTTAAAGATGTGTGGGGCCAATGAAAGGGATCAACAGTTAACATCATTGTCTCCTCTTATAGAGAACCTGGGATCAACTACCAGCAAATATATGGTGGCCCATCTCCAGTTCCAGGGGATCAGACAGACAGACAGACATACAGACAGATAGAGTTAAGGATGGCAGGCCTACCTGGTCTTTCATTCTTTCTTATCCTTTTTAAAAAATGTTTATTAATTTAAGTATGTATTTATTAGATATAAGTACACTGGAGCTGTCTTCAAACACTCCCGAAAATGGTGTCAGATTCTGGAGAAACTATATCCCTCTTATGGTCTGCATATGATGTTCATGAACACAGCCTCACATATACTTCTAAAAATTTAAAGATGGGTGGGGCCACTGAAAGGGCTCAACAATTAACAGAACTGACTCCTCTTCCAGAGAACCTGGGATCAACTACCAGCAA
>NW_028227321.1:550132-565132 GCF_978045245.1 Mus caroli | reverse complement strand
TCTGCATATGATGTACATAAACACAGCCTCACATATACATCTAAAAATTTAAAGATAGGTGGAGCCACTGAAAGGGCTCAACAATTAACAGCATTGTCTCGTCTTCCAGAGTACCTGGGATCAACTACCAGCAACTATATTGTGGCCCATCTCCAGTTCCAGGGGATCAGACAGACATACATACAGACAGACAGACAAGGATTGTAGGCCTGCCTGGTTTTTCTTTCTTTCTTATACATTTTAAAAATGTTTATTTATTTATTTATTTATTTATTTATTTATGTATTTATTAGATATAAGTACACTGTAGCTGTCTTCAGACACTTAAGAAGAGGGTGTCATATTCTGGAAATCTAAATCCCTCTTATTGTCTGCATATGATGTACATAAACACAGCCTCACATATACTTCTAAAAATTTAAAGATGTGTGGGGCCACTGAAACGGCTCAACAATTAACAGCATTGTCTCCTCTACCAGAACCTGGGATCAACCAGCAGCAACTATATGGTGGCCCATCTCCAGTTCCAGGGGATCAGACAGACAGACAGACAGACAGACAGAGATAAGGAGGGCAGGCCTGCCTGGTCCTTCTTTCTTTCTTATCCTTTTAAAAAATGTTTATTTATTTATTTATTTATTTATTTATTTATTTATTTATTTATTAGATATAAGTACACTGTAGCTGTCTTCAGACACTCCAGAAGAGGGTGTCAGATTCTGGAGAATCTAAATCCCTCTTATGGTCTGCATATGATGTACATAAACACAGCCTCACATATACTAATAATAATTTACGATGGGTGGGGCCACTGAAAGCGATCAACAATTAACAGCATTGTGTCCTCTTCCAGAGAACCTGGGATCAACTACCAGCACCTATATGGTGGCCCATCTCCAGTTCCAGGGGATCAGAACGACAGACAGACAGACAGAGATAAGGATGGCAGGCCTGCCTGGTCTTTCTTTCTTTCTTATCTGGTTTAAATAATGTTTATTTCTTTATTTACTTATTTATTTATGTATTTATTACATATAAGTACACTGTAGTTGTCTTCAGACACTCCAGAAGAAGGTGTCAGATTCTGATGAATCTAAATCCCTTTTCTGGTCTGCATATGATGTACATAAACACAGCCTCACATACACTTCTAAAAATTTAAAGATGGGTAGGGCCACTGATAGGGTTCAACAATTAACAGCATTGTCTCCTCTTCCAGAGAACCTGGGATCAACTACCAGCAACTATATGGTGGCCCATCTCCAGTTCCCGGGGATCAGATAGACAGACAGACAGACAGACAGAGATAAGGATGGCAGGCCTGCCTGGTCTTACTTTCTTTCTTATCCTTTTTAAAAATGTTTATTTATTTATTTATTTATTTATTTATTTATTTATTTATTTATGTATTTATTATATATAAGTACACTGTAGCTGTCTTCAGACACTCCAGTAGAGGGTGTCAGATTCTGGAGAATCTAAATCCTCTTATAATCTGAATATGATGTTCATAAACAGGCCTCACATATACTTGTAAATATTTAAAGAAGTGTGGGGCCACTGAAAAAGCTCAACAATTAAGAGCATTTTCTCCTCTTTCAGAGAAACTTGGATCAACTACCAGCAACTATATGGTGGCCCATCTCCAGTTCCTGGGGATCAGATAGACAGACAGACAGACAGACAGACAGACAGAGATATGGATGGCAGGCCTGCCTCGTCTTTCTTTCTTTCTTATCCTTTTTAAAAAAATGTTTATTTATTTATTTATTTATTTATTTATTTATTTATTTATTTATTTATCTATTTGTTTATTAGATATAAATACACTGTAGCTGTTCAGACACTCCAGAAGAGGATGTCATATTCTGGAGTATCTAAATCCCTCTTATGGTCTGCATATGATGAACATAAACACAGCCTCACATATACTTCTAAAAATTTAAAGAAGGGTGGGGCCACTCTAAAAGCACAACAATTAACAGCATTGTCTCCTCTTCCAGAGTACCTGGAATCAACTACCAGCAACTATATGGTGGCCCATCTCCAGTTCCAGGGGATCAGACAGACAGACATACAGACAGTGCTAAGGATGGCAGGCCTGCCTGGTCTTTCTTTCATTCTTATCCTTTTTAAAAAATATTTATTTATTTATTTATTAATTTATTTATTTATTTATGCATTTCTTAGATATAAGTACACTGTAGCTGTCTTCAGAAACTCCAGAAGAGGGTGTCAGATTCTGGAGAATCTAAATCCCTCTTATGGTCTGCATATGATGTACATAAACACAGCCTCACATATACTTCTAAAAATTAAAAGATGGGTGGGCCCACTGAAAGGGCTCAACAATTAACAGCATTGTCTCTTCTTCCAGAGAACGTGGGATCAACTACCAGCAACTATATGGTGGCCCATCTCAAGTTCCAGGGGATAAGACAGACAGACAGACAGACAGAGATAAGGATGGCAGGCCTGCCTGATTTTTCTTTCTTTCTTATACTTTTTAAAAAATGTTTATTCATTTATTTATGTATTTATTAGATATAAGTACACTGTAGCTGTCTTCAGACTCTCCAGAAGAGGGTGTCAGATTCTGGAGAATCTATATCCCTCTTATGGTCTGCATATGATGTACATAAACACAGCCTCACATATACTTCTAAAAATTTAAAGATGGGTGGGGCCACTGAGAGGGCTCAACAACTAACAGCATTGTCTCCTCTTCCAGAGAACCTGGGATCAACTACAAGCAACTATATTGTGGCCCATCTCCAGTTCCAGAGGATCAGACAGACATACATACAGACAGACAGACAAGGATTGCAGGCCTGCCTGGTTTTTCTTTCTTTCTTATCCTTTTAAAAAAATGTTTATTTATTTATTTATGTATTTATTAGATATAAGTACACTGTAGCTGTCTTCAGACACTCCAGAAGAGGGTGTCAGATTCTGGAGAATATAAATCCCTCTTATGGTCTGCATATGATGGACATAAACACAGATTCACATACACTTCTAAAAATTTAAAGATGGGTGGGGCCACTGAAAGGGCTCAACAATTAACAGCATTGTCTCTTCTTCCAGAGAACATGGTATCAACTACCAGCAACTGTATGGTGGCCCATCTCCAGTTCCAGGGGATCAGACAGACAGACAGACAGACAGACAGAGATAAGGAGGGCAGGCCTGCCTGGTCTTTCTTTCTTTCTTATCCTTTTAAAATAATGTTTATTTATTTATTTATTTATTTATTTATTTATTTATTTATGTATTTATTAGATATAAGTACACTGTAGTTGTCTTCAGACACTCCAGAAGAGGGTGTCAGATTCTGGAGAATCTAAATCCCTCTTATGGTCTTCATAATATGTACATAAACACAGCCTAACATATACTTCTAAAAATTTAAAGATAGGTGGAGCCACTGAAAGGGCTCAACAATTAACAGCATTGTCTCCTCTTCCAGAGAACCTGGGATCAACTACCAGCAACTATATGCTGGGCCATCTACAGTTCCAGGGGATCAGACACACAGAGAGACAGACAGACACTGTAGGACCCAGAATATGGCAAGAAACCCTGAGAAAGGTGGAAAATTAATAATACACTCTGTAGTACCCAGAATATGGCAAGAAACCCTCATAAAAGTAGAAAATTAAAAACTCACACTGAAGGAACCCAAATATGGCAAGAAAACCTGAAAAATGTGGAAAATGAGAATAATCACAGTGTAGGAACCAGAATTCCGAAAATACTTGAAAAACGTCATAAATGAGAAAATCACATTTTAGGACCCAGAATATGGGGAGAAACCCTGAGAAACGTGGAAAATTAAAAATACCCTCTGTAGCACTGAGAATATGGTAAGAAACCCTCAACAAAGTAGAAAATTAAAAACTCACACTGAAGGATCCCGAATATGGCGCTAAAACATGAAAAAGGTAGAAAATGAGAATAATCACACTGTATTACCCAGAATTACAAAAACATGAAAAACATCGAAAATGAGAAAATCACACTTGTAGGACGCAAAATACGAAAAAACTTGAAAAACGTGGAAAATGAGAAAATCACACTGCAGAAACCAGAATATGCCGAACATCCATGAAAAACCTGAAAATTAAAAATTCACACTATTGGACACAGAATATGGTGAGAAACCATGAAAAGACTGGACAATTAAAATTTCACACTTCATTACCCAGATATGGAGAGAAATACTGAAAACCGTGGGAAAAAATTCACAATGAAGGACCTGGAATACGGCAAGAGACCCTGAAAAAACATGGAAATGAGAAAATCACACAGTATAACCCAGAATATGACGAAAAAACCTGAAAAAGATAAAATATTAAAATATCACACGGAAGGACCCAGAATATGGCGAAAAACCTGAAAAAGGAGGAAGATAAAAAAACTCACACTGAAGGACACAGAATATGGCGAGAAAACCTGAAAAAAGTAGAAAATTAAAAATTCACACTGAAAGACCCCGAATATGGTTTGAAAACCTGAAAAAGGTGGAAAATGAGAATAATCACACTGTAGGACCCAGATTATGCCCAGAAACCCTGAAAACGTGTAAAATTAAAAAAACATGCTGGAGGACCCAGAATATGGCGAGAAAACCTGAAAAAAGTAGAAAATTAAAAATTCACACTGAAGGACCCCGAATATGGTGAGAAAACCTGAAAAAGGTGGAAAATGAGAATAATCACACTGTAGGACCCAGATTTTGCCCAGAAACCCTGAAAACCTGGAAAATTAAAAATACATGCTTTAGGACCTAGAATATGGCGAGAAACCCTGAAAAAAGTTCAAAATTACAAACCCACACTGTAGGACCCCAAATATGGCGAGAAACCCTGAAAAAGGTGGAAAATGAGAAAATCACATTTCAGGACCCAGAATAGGCCTAGAAAATGTGAAAAACGTGAAAATTAAAAATTCACACTAACGGACCCAGAATATGGCAAGAAAAAGGTAATAAAAAAGTAGAAAATTAAAATCTCACAGTGAAGGAGCCCAAACATGGCGAGAAAATCTGAAAAAGGTGGAAAATGAGAAAATCACACTGTAGGATCCAGAATATGGTGAGAAACCCTGAAGAAAGTAGAAAAATACAAACTGACACTGAAGGACCCCAAATATGGGGAGAAAACCTGAAAAAGGTGGAAAATGAGAAAATCACACTGCAGGACCCAGAATATTTCAAGAAACACTGAAAAACGTGAAAATTCAAAATTCACACTGTCGGACACAGAATATGGCGAGAAACCATGAAAAAAAAGTGGATAATTAAAATTCACACTGTATTACCCATAATATGGGGAGAAATACTGAAAAACGTGGAAAATTAAAAATCCACACTGAAGGACCTGGAATATGGCAAGAAAACCTGAAAATGTGGAAATGAGAAAATCACAATGTAGGACCCAGAATATGAAGAAAAAACCTGAAAAACGTGGAAAATGAAAAATACATACTATAGGACACAGTTTATGGCGAGAAACCCTGAAAGAGTAGAAAATTAAAAACTCACACTGAAGGACCCCAATAATGGCAAGAAACCCTGAAAAAAGTAGAAAATTACAAACTGACACTGAAGAACCCCAATTATGGCGAGAAAACCTGAAAAATGTGGAAAATGAGAAAATCACACTGTAGGACCCAGAATTACGAAAAAACTTGAAAATATCGAAAATGAGAAAATCACACTATAGGACCCAGAATATGCCAAGAAACCCTGAAAACGTGAAAAATTAAAAATACAACGTTTAGGACCCAGAATACGGCGAGAAACCCTGAAAAAATTAGAAAATTAAAAACTCACACTGAAGGACCCGAAAAATGGCTAGAAAGGTTGAAAAAGGTGGAAAATGAGAAAATCACACTGTAGGACCCAGAATTACGAAAAAAATTGAAAAATGTGGAAAATGAGAAAATCACACTGTAGGACCCAGAATATGCCGAGAAACGCTGAAAAAAGTGAAACATTAAATATTCACACTGTCGGACCAAGAATATTACCAAAAAAAAAAACCTTAAAAACGACGAAAATTAAAAATTTACACTGTGGGACCCAGAATATGGCAAGAAACACTGAAAAATGTGGAAAATTAAATTCACACTGTAGGAACAAGAATATGCCGAGAAAACCTGAAAAAGTTTGAAAATGAAAATATCACACTGTGGGACTGAGAATATGACGAAAAAAAAACCTTAAAAACATGGAAAATTAAAAACTCCCACTGAAGAACCTAGAATATGGCAAGAAACCCTGAAAAAGGTGGAAAATGAGAAATTCACACTGTAGGACCCAGAATATGATGAGAAACACTGAAAAATGTTGAAAAATAAAAATTCACACTATAGGACCAGAATATGGAAAAAAAACCTTGAAAAACGTGGAAAATTAAAAATTCACACTGCAGGACCCAGAATATGCTGAGAAAACCTGAAAAAGGTGGAAAATGAGAAAATCACACTGTAGGATGGAGAATTGGGGAAAAAAACTTGAAAAATGTCAAAAATTGGAAAATCGCACAGTAGGAGCAAGAATATGCCAGAAACCCTGAAAACGTGGAAAATTAAAAATACACGCTGTAGGATTCAGAATATGGCAAGAAACCCTGAAAGAAGTAGAAAATTAAAAACTCACACTGAAGGACCCGGAATATGGCGAGAAAACCTGAAAAAATGTGGAAAATGAGAAAAACAATCTGTAGGACATAGAAATGCGAAAAAACTTTTAAAAAGTGGAAAATGAGAAAATCACATTGTAGGACCCAGAATATGCCAAGAAACCCTGAAAAACGAGAAAAAATAAAAATATGCTTTTTGGAGCCAGAATATTGCAAGAAACACAGTAAAAAGTAGAAAATTAAAAACTCACACTGAAAGACACCGAATATGGCAAAAAACCTGAAAAAGGTGGAAAATGAGTATAATCACACTGTAGGACACAGAATAGCGAAAAAACTTGAAAAACGTGGAAAAGGAGAAAATCACACTGCAGAACCCAGAATATGCCGAGAAACCCTGAAAAACTAGAAAATTAAAAACTCACATTGAAGGACCCCGAATATGGAGAGTTAACCTGAAAAAGGTGGAAAATGAGAAAATCACACTGTAGGACCCAGAATTACAAAAAAACTTGAAAAACGTGGAAAAGGAGAAAATCACACTGCAAGACCCAGAATATGCCGAGAAACACTGAAAAATGTGAAAATAAAAAATTCACACTGTCAGACACAGAATATGGCAAGAAACCATGAAACAAGTGGAAAATGAGAAAATCACACTGTATTGCCCAGAATATGGCGAGAAATACTGAAAAACGTGGAAAATTAAAAATTCAGACTGAAGGACCTGGAATATGGCAAGAAAACCTGAAAAACGAGGAAATGGGAAAATCACACTGTAGGAGCCAGAATATGCAGAGAAACCTTGAAAAACGTGGAAAATTAAAAATACACTCTGTAGGACCCAGAATATGGCGAGAAACCCTGAAGAATGTAGAAAATTAAAAACTCACATTGAAGGACCCTGAATATGGCGAGAAAACCTGAAAAAGGTGGAAAATGAGAAAATCACACCGTAGGACCCATAATATTACAAAAAACTTGAAAGAAGTGGAAAATTAAAAATTCACAGTGAAGGACCCAGAATATGGCGAGAAAACCTGAAAAACGAGGAAAATTCAAAATTCACACTGTAGGACCCAGAATATGGCTAGAAAACCTGAAAAAGTTGGAAAATGAGAATAATCACACTGTAGGACCAAGATATGCGAAAAAACTTGAAAAATTTCAAAATTGAGAAAATCACACTGTAGGACCCAGAATATGCTGAGAAACACTGAAAAACGTGGAAAATTAAAAATACACGCTGTAGGACCCATAATATGTCGAGAAACCCTGAAAAATTAGAAATGTAAAAACTCACACTGAGGGACCCCAAATATGGCAAGAAAACATGAAAAAGGTGAAAAAAGAGAAAATCACACTGTAGGACCCAGAAATATGAAAAAACTTGAAAAATGTGGAAAATGAGAAAATCACACTGCAGAAACCAGAATATGCCGAACAACCATGAAAAACCTGAAAATTAAAAATTCACACAGTCGGACACAGAATATGGTGAGAAACCATGAAAAAAGTGGACAATTAAAAATTCACACTTTATTACCCAGATATGGCGAGAAATACTGAAAACCGTGGAAAAAAATTCACACTGAAGGACCTGGAATACGGCAAGTGACCCTGAAAAACATGGAAATGAGAAAATCACACAGTAGGACCCAGCATATGGCGAGAAAACCTGAAAAATAGAAAATTAAAAATTCACACTGAAGGACCCCGAATATTGCAAGAAAACCTGAAAAGGGTGGAAAATGAGAATAATCAATCTGTAGGACCCAGCTTATGCCTAGAAACCCTGAAAACGTGGAAAATTAAAAATACATGCTGTAGGACCCAGAATATGGCGTGTAACCCTGAAAAAAGTTGAAAATAACAAACTCACAATGTAGGACCCCAAATATGGCGAGAAACCCTGCAAAAGGTGGAAAATGAGAAAATCACACTGCAGGATCCAGAATATGCCGAGAAAATGTGAAAAACGTGAAAATTAATAATTCACACTCACGGACACAGAATATGGCGAGAAACACTTAATAAAAAAGTAGAAAATTAAAAACTCACAGTGAAGGAGCCCAAACATGACCAGAAAAACCTGAAAAAGGTGGAAAATGAGAAAATCACACTGTAGGATCCAGAATATGGCGAGAAATCCTGAAAAAAGTAGAAAAATAAAAACTCACACTGAAGGACCCCAAATATGGCAAGAAAACCCGAAAAAGGTGGAAAATGAGAAAATCACACAGTAGGACCCAGAATTACAAAAAAACTTGAAAAAAGTGGAAAATGAGAAAATCACACTGCAGGACCAAGAATATTTAGAGAAATCCTGAAAAACTTGAAAATTAAAAATTCACACTCCAGGACCTAGAATATGCCGAGAAATCCTGAAAAACGTGAAAATTAAAAATTCACATTATCGGACCCAGAATATGGTTAGAAACCCTGAAAAACGGGAAAATTAAAAATTCAACTGAAGGACCCAGAATATGGCGAGAAACCCTGAAAAAAGTAGAAAACTGGAAAATGAGAATAATCACAGTGTAGGACCCAGAATTGCACAAAAAAACTTGAAAAACATCGTAATGAGAAAATCACACTGTAGGACCCAGAATATGGCAAGAAACCCTGAGAAACGTGGAAAATTAATAATACACTCTGTAGTACCCAGAATATGGCAAGAAACCCTCAAAAAAGTAGAAAATTAAAAACTCACACTGAAGAACCCCAAATATGGCAAGAAAACCTAAAAAAATGTGGAAAATGAGAATAATCACAGATTAGGACCCAGAATTGCGAAAATACTTGAAATGTCGTAAATGAGAAAATCACATTTTAGGACCCAGAATATGGCGAGAAACCCTGAGAAACGTAGAAAATTAAAAATATACTCTGTAGCACCGAGAATATGGCAAGAAACCCTCAACAAAGTAGAAAATTAAAAACTCACAATGAAGGACCCCGAATATGGCGAGAAAACCTGAAAGAGGTGGAAAATGAGAATAATCACACTGTAGGACCCAGAATAGCGAAAAAAAACATGAAAATCATTGAAAATGAGAAAATCACACTGTAGGACCCAGAATATGGCGAGAAACCCTGAGAAATGTGGAAAATTAAAAATACACTCTGTAGCACCCAGAATATGGCAAGAAACGCTCAAAAAAGTAGAAAATTAAAAACTCACACTGAAGGACCCTGAATATGCCGAGAAAACATGAAAAAGGTAGAAAATGAGAATATTCACACTATATTACCCAGAATTACAAAAACATGAAAAACATCGAAAATGAGAAAATCACACTGTAGGACCCAGAATATGCTCAGAAACCATGAAAAACGTGGAAAATTAAAAATACACGCTCTAGGACCCAGAATATGGCGAGAAACTTTGAAAAAGAAAATTAAAAATTCACACTGAGGTATCACGAATATGGAGAGAAAAGCTGAAAAAGGTGGAAAATGAGAATAATCACACTGTAGGACCCAGAATTGCGAAAAAACTTGAAAAACGTCGAAAATGAGAAAATCACACTGTAGGACCCACAATATGACGAAAAAAAACCTGAAAAACGTGGAAAATTAAAAATACACGCTGTAGGACACAGAATATGTCGAGAAACCCTGAAAAATTAGAAAATTAAAACCTCACACTGAAGGACCCTAAATATGGCGAGAGAACCTAAAAAATGTAGAAAATTAAAAATTCACACTAAAGGACCCGGAATATGGCAATAAAACCTGAAAAAAGAGGAAAATTAAAAATTCACACTGAAGGACCCAGAATATGGCAAGAAAACCTGAAAAAAGTAGAAAATTAAAAATTCACACTGAAGGACCTGGAATATGTGAAGAAAACCTGAAAACAGTGGAAATGAGAAAATCACACTGTAGGACCCAGAATATGACGGAAAAACCTGAAAAAGGTGGAAAATTAAAAATTCACACTGAAGGACCTGGAATATGTGAAGAAAACCTGAAAAACGTGGAAATGAGAAAATCACACTGTAGGATCCAGAATATGACGGAAAAACCTGAAAAACGTGGAAAATTAAAAATTCACACTGAAGTACCCGGCATATGGTGAGAAAAACTGAAAAACGAGGAAAATTCAAAAACACACTGTAGGATCAAGAGTAAAGGCGAGAAAACCTGAAAAAGGTGGAAAGTGAGAATTTTCACAATGTAGGACCCAGATTTGGAAAAAAAAAAGTGAAAAACGTCGAAAATGAGAAAATCACACTGTAGGACCCAGAGTATGCCGAGAAACCCTAAAAAAGGTGGAAATTGAGAAAATCACACTTTAGGACCCAGAATTTCGAAAAAACTTGAAAAATGTAGAAAATGAGGAAATCACACTGTAGGACCCACAATATGACGAAATAAACCTGAAAAACGTGGAAAATTAAAAATACACGCTGTAGGACACAGAATATGTTGAGAAACCCTGAAAAATTAGAAAATTAAAAACTCACACTGAAGGACCCTAAATATGGCGAGAGAACATAAAAAAAGTAGAAAATTAAAAATTCACACTAAAGGACCCGGAATATGGCAATAAAACCTGAAAAAAGAGGAAAATTAAAAATTCACACTGAAGGACCTGGAATATGTGAAGAAAACCTGAAAAACGTGGAAATGAGAAAATCACACTGTAGGACCCAGAATATGACGGAAAAACCTGAAAAACGTGGAAAATTAAAAATTCACACTGAAGTACCCGGCATATGGCGAGAAAAACTGAAAAATGAGGAAAATTCAAAAACACACTGTAGGATCCATAATATAGGCGAGAAAACCTGAAAAAGGTGGAAAGTGAGAATTATCACAATGAAGTACCCAGACTTGGAAAAAAAAAGTGAAAAACGTCGAAAATGAGAAAATCACACTGTAGGACCCAGAGTATGCCGAGAAACCCTGAAAAACGAGGAAAATTAAAAATACACGTTGGAGGACACAGAATATGTAGAGAAACACTGAAAAATTAGAAAAGTAAAAAATCACATTGTAGGACCCTAAATATGGCGAGAAAACCTTAAAAAGTTGTAAAATGAGAAAATCACACTGTAGGACGCAGAATTCCGAAAAAAATCGAAAAAAGTGGAAAATGAGAAAATCACACTGCAAGACCCAGAATATGCCAGAAACCCTGAAAAATGTAAAAATTAAAAATTCACCCAAAATATGGCGAGAAATACTGAAAAACGTGGAAAATTAAAATATTCAACTGAAGGACCCGGAATATGGCTAGGAAACCTGAAAAATGAGAAAAATTCAAAACTCACACTGTAGGAACCAGAATATGGCGAGAAAACCTGAAATAGGTGGAAAAATAGAAAATCACAATGTAGGACCCAGAATATAAAGTAAAAACTTGAAAAGCGTGGAAAATTAAAAATACACGATGTAGGACACAGAATATGTCGAGAAACCCTGAAAAATAAGAAAATTAAAACCTCACACTGAAGGACCAAAAAAATGGCGAGAGAACCTGAAAAAAGTAGAAAATTAAAAAATCACACTGAAGGACCCAGAATTGTGAAAAAACTTGAAAAAAGTGGAAAATGAGAAAATCACACTGTAGGACCCAGAATATGCCAAGAAACCCTGAAAACGTGGAAAATTAAAAATACATGCTGTAGGACGCAGAATACAGAGAGAAACCCTGAAAAAACTAGAAAATTACAAATTCACACTGAAGGACACCAAATATCGCTAGAAAACCTGAAAAAGTTGGAAAATGAGAAAATCCCACTGCAGAACCCAGAATATGCAGAGAAACTCTGAAAAACGTGAAAATTAAAAATTCACACTGTCGGACAAAGAATATGGCGAGAAATAATGAAAAACGTGGAAAATTAAAAATTCACACTGAAGGACCTGGAATATGTCAAGAAAACCTGAAAAACGTGGAAATGAGAAAATCACACTGTAGGAACCTGAATATGATGGAAAAACCTGAAAATGGTGGAAAATGAGAATAATCACAATGTAGGACCCAGATTTGAAAAAAAAAAATTGAAAACGTCGAAAATGTGAATATAATACTCTAGGACCCAGAATATGCCGAGATACCCTGAAAAACCTGAAAAATTAAAAATACACGCTGTAGGACCCAGAATATGGCCAGAAACCCTGAAATATCAGAAAAGTAAAAAATCACACTGAAGGACCCCAAATATGGCGAGAAAACCTGAAAAAGGTTGAAAATGAGAAAATCACACTGTAGGACCCAGAATTACGAAAAAACTTGAAAAACGTGGAAAATGAGAAAATCACACTACAGGACCCAGAAATGCCGATAAACCCTGAAAAACGTGAAAATTAAAAATTTACACTGTTGAACACAGAATATGGCGAGAAATACTGAAAAACGTGGAAAATTTAAAATTCACACTGAAGGTCCTGGAATATGTCAAGAAAAGCTGAAAAACGTGGAAATGAGAAAAATCACACTGTAGAACCCAGAATATGACGGAAAAACCTGAAAATCGTGGAAAATTAAAAATTAACACTAAAGAGCCAGGCATATGTCGAGAAAACCTGAAAAACGAGGAAAACCCAAAACTCACGCTGTAGGACACAGAATAGGTCGTGAAACCCTGAAAAAAGTAGAAAATTAAAAATTCACACTGAAGGACCCCTAATATGGCGAGAAATCCTGAAAAAGGTGGAAAATGAGAAAATCACTCTGTAGGACCCAGAATTGGGAAAAAACCTGAAAAATGTCATAAATGAGAAAAATCACACTGTAGGACCTAGAATATGACGCAAAACCCTGAAAAACTTGGAAAATTAAAAATACACGCTGTAGGAAAAAGAATATCGAGAAACCCTGAATAACGTGAAAATTAACAATTCACACTGTCGGACAAAGAATATGGCGAGAAATCATGAAAAAAGTGGAAAATTAAAAATTCACACTGTATTACACAAAATATGGAAAGAAATACTGAAAAACGTGAAAATTAAAAAATCACACTGTTGGACACAGAATATGGCGAGAAATACTGAAAAACGTGGAAAATTTAAAATTCACACTGAAGGTCCTGGAATATGTCAAGAAAAGCTGAAAAACGTGGAAATGAGAAAAATCACACTGTAGGACCCAGAATATGACGGAAAAAACCTGAAAATCGTGGAAAATTAAAAATTAACACTAAAGAGGCAGGCATATGGCAAGAAAACATGAAAAAAGAGGAAAACTCAAAACTCACGCTGTAGGACACAGAATATGTTGAGAAACCCTGAAAAATTAGAAAATTAAAAACTCACACTGAAGAACCCCAAATATGGCGAGAGAACCTGAAAAATGTGGAAAATTAAAAATTCACACTGAAGGACCCAGAATTGTGAAAGAACTTGAAAAACATCGAAAATGAGAAAATCACACTGTAGGACCCAGAATATGCCTAGAAACCCTGAAAACATGGAAAATTAAAAATACACGCTGTAGGACCCACAATATGGCAAGAAACCCTGAAAAAAATAGAAAAGTACAAACTCACACTGAAGGACCCCAAATATGGCTAGAAAACCTGAAAATGTGAAAAATGAGAAAATCACACTGCAGAACCCAGAATATGCCGAGAAACCCTGAAAAACGTGAAAATTAAAAATCCACACTGTTGGACACAGAATATGGCGAGAAATACTGAAAAACGTGGAAAATTTAAAATTCACACTGAAGGTCCTGGAATATGTCAAGAAAAGCTAAAAAACGTTGATAAGTGAAAAATCACACTGTAGGACCCAGAATAGGACAGAAAAACCTGAAAAACGTGGAAAATTAAAAATTAACTCTAAAGTGCCCGGCATATGGCGAGAAAACCTGAAAAACGAGGAAAACTCAAAACTCACGCTGTAGGACACAGAATATGTCGAGAAACCCTGAAAAATTAGAAAATTAAAAACTCACACTGAAGAACCCCAAATATGGCGAGAGAACCTGAAAAATGTAGAAAATTAAAAATTCACACTGAAGGACCCAGAACATGGCAAAAAAACCTGAAAAACGAGGAAAATTCAAAACTCACTATGTAGGACCCAGAATATGGCAAGAAAAGCTGAAAAAGGAGGAAAACTCAAAACTCACACTGTAGAACCCAGAATATGGCGAGAAAACCTGAAAAAGGTGGAAAATGAGAATAATCACACTGTAGGACCGAGATTTGGAAAAAAAATTGAAAAACGTCGAAAATGAGAAAATCACACTGTAGGACCCAGAATATGCTGAGAAACCCTGAAAAACCTGGAAAATTAAAAATACACGCTGTAGGACCCAGAATTACGCAAAAACTTGAAAAACGTAGAAAATGAGAAAATCACACGGCAGGACCCAGAATATGCAGAGAAA